>NW_021941065.1:0-98950 GCF_000721785.1 Aureobasidium pullulans EXF-150 | reverse complement strand
AAGATCCTTTACATTACCGTCTAACTAACATAAGACGTTAGTCGAAGCGGTTCCTAGGCTATATGTTTATATAAGTTATATCTAGGGTATACTATAAGCGACAGAGTCTTACTAGCTTTACGCTAAGTTAGCATTACTAGATAGTAGTAATACTATATATAGTATTTGTCCTAGCTGCGATAACGGAGCATATCGTTAATACATAGAAATATAGTCCTATTAGTAGGGGCATCGACGAGGAACCCTAGTAGTATCCATTTAAGGCGAGAGCAGGCTAGGTAAAGTATAAGCGATATAAGGAAGTATAGGATATAGAGAACAGCGCTATTCGCTAGTAGAGACTGCTTACTATACTAACTTAAACCGTACGTAAAGGGTTAAGTTACGGATTAGACGACTTTAACGAGCTTATAGTCCCTATACCGATAGGTAATTACAGCAACGACTTAACTAGGCTAGACCTAGACGAGGAGGATAGTAGGTCTACTAATGTAGTATGTAATCGTTGCTAACAAAGTTAGAAGTACACGACGAGGCCTACGAGGAAATTAATGACGACCTTCTAGACTAATTGCCGCCCTAGTCGCCCGTCTTTACTACTACCCGATGCTTAAGGATAGAGTCGACCCTAACTATACCTTTAAGTATCGACGCTACTATACCTATAGTTATCGCTCTACTACTTAGACGCGTACGCTCGTTACTACTAATAGATAACCGACTCGATAGCGGAATCGACATCTCTAAGCTAAGTTTAAAACGCTGACGCGTCGAATCGCCTAGCATATTGCATACCCTAAGTCGCGCTTCTATACTAGAAGCACTAAAAGAGAAGGAACCTATTAATATAAGTAGGGTCTTTTAGGCTAAGGTAAGGGCATCGAGGAAGCGCTAGGTAGATGTTAAGACGAGGGTAAATAGCGTCATTAGAGAGGCAAAGGGCCTATATATATAGTACTATAACCTATTTATAGGTGATAATATGGAGACTACAAAGCAAATAATAGAATAGAATAGAAGATAGAGGGAAGATAAGCCGCTTAATAGAGACTCGTAGAGGACGCTTAAGGAGTCTTTTAATTCTAATGACATGTAGGTAAAGGCGTAGCTTAACGAGCCTAGGAAAGAGCCTAAGTAGTAGTATACATATAACACATAAAATCTAACTGTTATACTAAACTTAGAATCGTGGCCGCTGCTATAGTAAGCAAACTATACCTAGGTCGGGTCTACTAGACGGTCTACCTAATAGTTAGCTAGGCCGTAAAGACCGAGTCTATTACGATGCCCGCACTATCTATCTAAGTACAAAGTGCATAAAGAACGCTACTAGAGGATCTAGTAGACCGACGAAGATACTCGATTAGTGTCCTAAGCTATCGTTATCTTAGCTACTAAAGGCCGAGCTACATAGTATTATGTATTAAGCGACGACGACTATATAAGGCGTGTAGCAAAGCGAAAGCGTAGCCTACGCCATTTGCGTAGCGGCGCATTAATGCGCGCATCTATTCGTACAGCTTATAAGATCCTGTCCCGTAGGGGCGCTTAAGTGCTAGGGGGCGCTTTAGTGCTATAAAGCGCCTAAGCGCCTAGTATAATTTCGTAACGTAGTAGGACATTATTACTTTAAAGGTTATTAGCTGCGTAAAACCTATCTAGACCTAGGCGGCTTAAGAAAGAGCTAATACGCTTCCCTCTATCCTTCTTAGTAGCTTAGTTTCTACTAGCTCTAGAGAAAGAAATCTTAGGAGTAGAACTTAAGGGCGCGTCTAATAAGATAAGAGAATAGGGTTAATTAGACATTACTAATAATGGTGTAATAGGGAGAGATCGTAATAGGTTTACGTATGTTAGGAGTAGCTTTAAGCCGCCGTCGCCTATAAAGTCGTTAAGGTTATTAAGGTTAAGGCCTTCGAGTCAATAGGCTAAGAGACATTTTAACGGCTAGAATATAGAGGAGAATCGGCATCGTATATAATATATAAACGTTTTAGAAGGACTAAGAATGTCCTTCTAAAGAGAGAGGGAATTAGGCTCTTAGTAGACAACTATTAATTTCTTAATTCTATTATGCATTTTAATAGCTAGTACTTATAACCCTACTAGGTAGAGAGAGAGAGAGAGAGAGAGAGAGAGAGAGAGAGAGAGAGAGAGAGTATATATATATATATATGTATATAGCCGTATTTACTTTAGCTAATGTGTAGCTTTGTTTAGGGTGTACAAAGCTAAACATAAGCAGGGTTATGTTTAAATATAGGTCGTGTTTACTTTACGGTAGCAAATCACCTAGATATCGATGAAATTTCGGATAAAGCACTATTTATATATAAAGTAATTACTATTTTGATGTCTAGGGGGGGCCCTACATTTTACCTGTATTTCTTGTTATATATAGCAAATATTTCCCCCTATATAGTATTTTTGCATTAGAAAAAAAGCTAGATGTTATAAGTAGTTACCTCTCTACCTACTAGCTAATTCTTACTAAGAAGATGCTATAATGTGTGATTTTCAGTAATAAATTAATGGGTAAAAAAATAACAACAGCTGCTAAGGGCGCAGTTCCGAATGTACGGCTCACAAAAGCTCACTTCGTGCAGCTTCCGAAAATTTGTATATGTCTACTAAACATCGAAGTAAACAGGGCCTATGCAATTGGTATGCGTTTAATCTCTAAAGCAGGTCCGAACTTCGAGCGAAAAGGAACTATCTGCTTTCCACCGTTGCATGTCATCTTTTAAGCTCGGTAGTTAATTCGTCAAGACAAGCATTAAAAGGTCGCTAAGCGGCGCTATAAAGTGATGGATGCATTGCTAGAGCAAGGCATCAGAACCTCTGCTGTGTGACACCGGAGCAAATTCGGTCTTCCTCGGATATAGCGACTAGATAAGGCGCCACCGATGAGTACATAACGAAACAACTAGCACATTAACTGCGAGATTCGTCACTACCTTGCAACCATCTTCGAGCCGCTCTTGCCTTATTGTCCCGTCGCCTCCTCCCCCGAAATGCTTTTAACACGCACTGCCGTCTTCTGTCCTCGAGAACCTTTCTCTCATCATTGTCGGAAAGCATCAAACTCACCGGACATGGATATGAGTGTCAACCACATCTACGCAGTTGCATTGTCAGATTCTGCATCAGCGGACACTCCGAATTGGGCGATCACGGTGCAGCCCAAGAAACAGAAACGATTGTTTTTCCATGATCACCCTCAAACCTCGGTCTTCCTCTCCACCAACACAGACAACAGCGAAAGAAGAAACAGCGATGGCTTCAAAGGAGAAGAGCTTCTTGTCAAGCTCTTGATCGCCGAAAACGATGTCGCTGGAATCGATAATCGCGTTCAAGAAGTCCTTTCCAAGGTCGACAAAAACCAACCTTCAGACTCATGGCTCCGCTCCGCCATTCTCGCATTACAGCAAGCTCACCTTTGCAACAAATTCAGCATCGACGACTTCCAACAGATGGCGACGCAAACTTTGAAATCTCAGCAATCTCACCATGAGACTGTCGCTGTGGAGGTTGATTTCCTGTCTGAGCTTGGACGCACACAATCCGTGGAAGAAATGCATGAAACAAGGGAGAAGGCCATGAACAAGAAGAAGGATTCGAGCTTTTTCGGATTCAGAATCACGAGACCGCAGGCGATGCCGAAGAAAGTGAGAAGAGTCAATTCTTGGGAGAGGCAGGATGATGCGTATGGCGGTTTGATGTGATTGGCATCACAGTGATGGTGAGAGGGATGGGGAAGATGCGGGATGAACGGGTGGGGTGTAATGGTTGCGTCAGAGGATCTGCAGTGCAGATGGACAACAAACACAGATAATTTGTTGCCAGCAGCGATGTTCAGCATGACAATCAAGAATATAGCCAGCAAAAAATCGTATGCAGTATAAGGTCAAGATTGGTTTTCTCGACAGAGAAGGGATCATAACGAAGGATATGAATGGCAAGAACGGAACGTCGTCAAGATTTAGGTTAAACAGCAATGGAAGCGGATCATTACCACATCCAGGCTCAAGCAGTCGCCCTTGGCACATAATGACGATGCCATACTAATAAATCAAAACTACACTTCTTCCCTCCATCTTCAGAGCTTCAGAATAACATCAATCTTTAGAGATAAAACAAGCAACAATGTCTTCCAACATCAAACCCCTCATCCTCCACGCTCACACCACAGGCCCCAACCCCATCAAGGTTGCCATCGCCCTTGAAACACTCAAGATCCCCTACACCCTCAAGCTTTGGGAGTTCGGCGACGACCCTAAGAACGGACTCAAGGGCTCCAACTTCCTCTCCATCAACGAAAATGGCCGTGTTCCTGCCCTCGAGGACCCAAACAATGGTGTTGTGTCTTGGGAGTCTGGTGCAGTCATGAATTACATCAGAAGAAAGTACGATACCGAGAACAAGTTGGGACCGCAAGGAAAGTCTGAGCAAGATATTGTGGACTTTGAAAAGTGGGGGTATTTCTTGCTTACGACTTTGGGACCGATGACTGGACAGACCAATTGGTATAGGTGCGTTATACATGGTTTTTCAATTTGAACATGATGACTGACTTGAACCAAGACATTACAACGAGACCAAGAATGAGGATGCTTTGAACAGATATGCAGCACAAACATACCGCTGCTACCAGGTACTTGAAGGACAGCTGAAGAAGAGTGGTGGTGAGAGTATCTTGCCCGGCGGATATACGGCTTTGGACGCTCATTACGAGCCCTGGGTCCGTCAGCACGCCTATGCCGAATTATCGCTTGACGACTATCCGACCGTCGCAAAGTGGTTGAAGAAGTATGGCGAGACTGAAGAGGTCAAGGCTGCGTACAAGAAGATCCAGGATGCTGCTTCGTAGAATGGGTTGAGGCAAGACAGCACCTATGGCCCAACAAGTTATAGAATGTACAGTGATATGTAAAGTACTGTGCATTCTATAACTTACACATTGAGAGCAAAAGCTTACTGAACTCCGGTCCGGGCACATATTGAGCCAGCCATGACATTGTGGTATTTATGCAAGATATTGGCATGAAATGTTTTGTTAGCTTTAGTTGACCATATTGTCTCAGAAGCAACGCAATTCACACATGTCTATTCGCAAATAATCTCAAAGGCATTCCATGAAGTTCCCGAAGGCGCATTCCCACATCCAAGGGTGTTTCCAACAGCAGTTCCTGCAAACGGCCAGCCATAAATGTAATTCGACAAGGTGATGCCACAGCCCTGTTGGCTGTGTCCGACCACATAACCTTGTTGCTCATCAGTCCATGTCTCTTGAGCTGGTGAGAGGGATATTGGGACTTACAGCCAGCAGTTCCGGTCTTTGGCTCAGCGGTCAAGCTTGCCGTGATAGCTCCTCCGAATGATAGACCAGTGTTGGGGATCGTGCATTGAGCTTCTGCAATGTTGAAGTTGTTTGCTGTGCCTGCGCTGCCATCCGTGGGTGGAAGCTTTGATGTGTCAGTACTTTGTGTGAAAACGAGAGATGAAAAAGCTGTTCATACAGTGTTTGGTGCAGCACAAGTATATTGGCTGTAAATTGTCACTTTTGCTGAAGCCGGACCGCCCTTGTTGGCACCGCCATTCTTGCGAGCTTCAAGTAGAGGAGAGGCATTGACGTAGACGGCGAGGATGGAGAGTAGAAGTAGCACCCAAGGAGAAAACATGATGATGGGCTGAAGCTAGATTGAAGGCTTGAAAAGAGAGGTTTGAATGATGGCTGATGAAAGTTCTTTCTCGGAAGACACCTACTCTTATACCTTACGCCTCTTGCCCTTCATGCAGAGCCCTAGCACGATGCTAACACGATATCGTGTTATCGAGTCCGAACATTTTCTACGGTAGCTAATGTGGACCTATACAGTTAATGCTGTATTTAGCAATGGTGGCTTCTCTGGCGGTCGAGGCTCTGACATAAGTGTGAAAGTCTCCGACTAATGCATCTCTCGCCTTGTCCCAAGACTTCCAAGCTACTCACCAAGACTCCGAGCTACATACTCTTTTGGTCTTATTCTCGCTACATGTCGACGGAGGACAGTACGGCTTTCTTCTTTCGATAAAGCATGTATGATGGGCGCGTATAACCTTTCGGGTAATGCAGCCACATCTCCGAGGCTGAGTAGTGACCGGGATTGATTGCGACAAACTCCAAGGCCAGAACATTATACATGTAAGCAATCTTTGGTCGAGTATGCAATCCAACTCGTATTGAGCGGCGGGAGGATTTATAGCACATGTACTTGAGGAAAGAACTGTGCTCAGCTGTGGCAAGGTTGGAGGTAGCCTTGCGGCTGAAGAGCCTCGAGTTCAGCTCGGCCCCCCGCACTCGACTCGCCTTCCGGTCTCCGGCCTTGACCTATATAGTTTGAGGTCTGAATATTTCTTGTAATAAAATTTGTTCCTCCGCATGTTGTTCGTTATGTTCCCGCTCGGTCGTCACAGTCGTTATACGGAGCTCTGGATGAAAAAGGCCTCACGAGTCACAGGGCCAAGAGCATTGTTGATGCAAGTGTTCATGCTTGCGGTCTATGCAGGCACATTGGTGACAGGAGCTCTTGAGCTGACGCTACCACTGGCTGGCTCCTGGAAGTGTAGGTCGCCAGTGCGTAACTGTGAGGTCAGGAGCCCTCCGTCGAATCCTGCGAGTATGCGTTCTGTAAGCAAACTTCAAGCGCATGGCATTACTCCTCTATCCATGATTTTTATGTGCGAGTTTGTGGAGCGATGAGAAGCAGATCATTGAATTTCTATATGACCTGGAGCCGTGAGACAACAAGGACCTAGAGCCGTAAGACAATAGGGGATAGTAGGGAAATCTAGAGCCGTGAGACAATAGGGGATAGTAGAGAAACCTAGAGCAGTGAGACAACAGGGGATAGTAGAGAAACCTAGAGCCGTGAGACAACAGGGGATAGTAGGAAAACCCTAGAGCCGTGAGACAATAGGGGATAGTAGCAAAACTCGGAGCGCTGAAACAATAGGGGACGGTAGAGATACCTGGAGCGTCGAGATGACAGAGATGGGTGCCGAATGAGTTTGTTGGTGAAGGGAAGGCGACTATTTGTCGTCATCTGAATCGTGGTCTGCTGTCTTTGTATCATCTTTGTGTTGTCTGATGAGGCGAGTGACTTGATCGTAGAGTTCATTGTTGTCCGTGGCTGGTTGTGTACCGTACGACTGCTCATGACCGGAGGCGGTGTCTTGATCCGAATTTGATGCGGCCGGAGCGGACGCCTCGGAATGGTGCATTGGCAAACACAAGGCTGCATACGCTCTGAAAGCAGAGTCTTGATCCTATTCATTTGTTAGACAAACTCCGGTAAGAGGTTGAATAAGACTTACCGGCAGAGGCTGACGCTGTATCCTAACAGGAAGCGTAGGTGGTGCCATACGAAGAGCGTCCGGTCTCTGCTGTGCGGCACTTGACACAGGGCGCGAGACATGTGACAGATTGTATGCGGAAACAACAGGCGACAGGCTGTATGTATAATTGTATGCAGATGCAAGCCTTGCAAGGTGGTGAGCAGTCGAGAGCGGGACTGTCATTCGAGCAGTGTTCTCGTATTCAAACGGCATGCGACCAGCTTCAAAGTCGCTGAAGGTGTGCACCACCCTGCCCATGATAGGATCTGGTGGAAGCTGCGAAGACGACGGTGGTGGACGTGGTGGCAGCAGATGTGCGGGCCGTACCAATGGTGTGGACGATGAGGTGTAGGCGAAGCTCTTGTTCTGGCCAGCCGGTTCATGTCTTCCAAACTCGGCAACGCGTTTGCTTCCTTTCTGGCGAGTGTTGGACAGCCTCGGGGCGACCAAGAAAGCCCTTGGGCACTCGCGAACACCAGGGGGAAGCATGTCAGGCTTTGCGAGGAGTTCATCTCTACTTGGACCAATCCAGTCGGGCCTGACCCGAGAGTTGGGCATCGGTACGACAAGAAGCAAGGTAGGAGGGCCGCCTTTGTTCTTGATCTTCTTGGCTTGGTCGCGGGGCTTGGGCTGAGGCAGGATATAGCCGTTGTTGCCGTTCCCCATCATCTGCGCCCACAGCTGGTCGTTGTAGCTGGTGTCTCTTGAAAGACTGCAGATACGATTCTCTCCACCGAACCAGCGGCACTCCGAGCAAGGGTTGTCATCGCCATGCCGTGTTCTCTTGTCGCACTGGCTTGAATTAGTTCATGGTCGTCAATCAATTAAGCATAAATTCACCTCTCGTCCATTTTGTAAGCACGACAGACAAGCTTCGCCAGCGACGTTGGGCACCATGTAGCCCTTGGGGTCCTTGTTGCCAACAAGCGCCGGGTCTAGATTCTCGTGATGCTCGTCAGGGCATCTTGCTCCAAGGCGACAGATGTTGTAGGCGGCAAATTCGAAGCAGGGATTGGAGGTGGCCATCTTTCGAGTATTCTTGCGGAATATTTGATTCGATTGGTATTGGTTTGTGTTGGTGATTGATTGTGTGAGTATCGTTGTTGATGTTGATGTTCCAAAGAGAGGCTTGAGAGGTTCGGAAACCCTTCACTGCCACAGCGCATCAGTTGAATTGCGGGGTGGGTTGGCCTTGGCGGCGGCTTCCAACTCCGCCGATTCAAACACTATCGTTGCTGGAAGAAGAAGCATCAATCTAGAACCGAGCTCCGGGCTCCAACTGGTCTTTTGGTATAAACCATCAGAAGGCAATATGATTTCCCACCTAGATGCAATTTCCGGAGAGAGCAAGAAGAATCGTACGCTCTCAGCGGACAGCTACCTGAGAATTATAAACATCTTGCAATTTGATAGCTAGTTCGACACACCGTGTTTGGCCGGGGACGTCGATCTGGGGACAATTTCTGTTCCCCCAACCCACGTTGAGTCACGTTCGACTTCTTCGAAGATGACTCCTCATCTTGTCACAATCACTCTGCGTCCCATGATCTATTCTTCCTTCGCTCGTTGGATTCTCTCGTTGTACCGGCCGCGGGCCTTGAGGTACCAGGCCAATTGAAACAATGTGAGACCACCGACTACAAGACATGTATAGTTCATGTTGGCAGCTATCATGAATGTCAGCATCTGTGTGTTTCGCTTCTTGGGGATTCACGGCTTACCAGTGACAGGCTTGTAGTATGGGAATGAGAAAAAGACAATGGCAAACGCCAACCAGCAAACCGTCACCGCATTGACCACGAAACCTTTGACCCCAGCCATGTGGAACACGCCTTTGTACATATTTCTCCTTCCAGTGAGTAGATTTGTCAGGATAGGGACCATGTAAGCACAGTTGTTGATTGTGACCGCCGACCCAAGCAAGGAGTTGAAGGCCGTGCTGGATCCAAGATACAGACACCCTAGAGCAGCGACAATGGCCGTGACTGCGAGTTGTGAGTTCATAGGCATCTGCAACCGATGGTTGACTTTCGACCAAGTGCTTGAGAATGGTATAGCGCCATCTCGCGAGAAAGCCCAAAACATGCGACCTGTCGACAGCTGAGACGAAATAACACATGGACCCAATGCGATGAACAGAATGAACGTCAACCCAAATGCTCCTCCAGCATTTCTGGTGACTTGTCTGAATAGCTCTGCGAGAGGTAGACCAGTGTTGGTGCTCGACAAGGCCGCATAGTCTTGCACCGAAAACATCAGGGCGACGAGATATGTGATGCCAGTAACGAAGGCAATACAAAGGGTTATGGCGATCGCTAGTGGCGCGTTCCTGGACGGGTTGGGCATCTCCTCTGTCAGATGGGTGACGCCGTCAAGACCACCCAAACTGTAAAGGGGATTTACGAGACCAGTAATGAAACAGATGACTTGATTTTCCCATCCAGTCTCATTGATCCATGTTCTGAAGACAAACTCGGAGTCCTGGTGTGTAGGAGCGCATGCAACGACGGTGACCATGACGACAAACCAACCGATCTGAAGGTAGAACAGCGAGAACTTGTTCAAAGCCGGAATGATCTTATTGCCCCAGATGACAATCGCAGCTGTGATCAAATTCAAGACCTGGTATACGAGGAAGGTCTGCCACGTTTGTATGGTCATATGCGGACGGTACAGAGCAACAAGGGCCATGAAGTTTTGAGCGTAGATCAGGTTCGTCGAGGCGGTCGTGAAAATCCAGCCAGTGACCGTGAACCATCCAGTCATGAAACTGAGGAAGCCTCTCGATCTTTCAGGTGAGACAGCGGCGATCCAGTGATACATCCCGCCACTTGTTGGGTAGCTTGAGACAAACTCGGCCAGCGAAGCACCAAGAAAAGACTGCAGTAAGGCGATCAGGATAAAGCCATAGATGACAGCGCCAGGTCCGCCGGCTCCGATCTCTGTGGCCAATCCAAGGCCAAGTCCTGTCCACGATATCGTGCATGTCGACGCAAGTCCAATGAGACTCAGCATGCTGAAATGCCGAGAAAGCTCTTGGGTATGACCTTGAAGGCATCATCAGCTAGGATCTAGTACCATAGACGCAGCTGCAGGAAATTCGCACTAGAATTAAGTTCCTATTCCGTTACAGGGCTTCTGGCACGGCTGACCAAAGGCAGGATGATTTTTGATGTTCATGTGATTGTCCAACGAGAGCAATAGTCCCACGTACTCCCTTTGGACGACACAACCAACTTAAGGATCATCGTGCCTCTCGATGGGCCGCTTCAAAAGTCACCTCCGCAGGCTGGGAGCTCGGTCCTGATGCATTCCTGTGCCTCTACATCTACGGGGGAAGCAAAGTTGACGAACCCATCTGTTGGAGCCTCAAGTCATCGGCATCGTGTACGTCGCCTTTCACATCGCCGTAAGTATCCAGCGCAAGAACACTGCTGTCGTTTCTCTTTTCTGCCATATTTCGGAAACGCAAGACGCAAAAGGCCAGGTGGAAAATTCTCAAAAGGCCGAAGTAGCTTATCTGTGTCTCTTCATACTTACAGGCTTACTGTATCGTGCGATCCTTCATACAGAGCCAGTGATAAGAATGGAAGGTATAGTATATCGCAGGATCCAGATTGCGGTAGAGCGGCCAGCGGAGGATTGATAGCGGGGCGTGTCGGCTACCGATAGCGCGATGTCACCGCCTCTTGCAGATCTGCTACCATGCTATCTTCTTTAATCATCTTTGGTTGTAGCCATCTATTCATGTCGGAGCACGGTACCAACATGAAGCATCAAAATCTGTACTCGGGTGCTGTGACGGATGCCTGAGAGGAAAAGACGAAGGTTGGGATCGAAAAACGACCGTCGCTATCGATGCCGATTGCCGATGAGTTGCCGATGTCAGGAATTTGCTTACACAGCGTGTGCTTCCCTTGGCGATTGACGAGGCCGTTGCAGCTGTTCGTGAGACACTAATAGAATGTCTGGTACTCAGAGCTCATGTGTTTTACGCATCCATCGGACAATATTCTCCAACATTGACAACACAGTGTATTGCTCCATCTGTGCGGAGATAAGCGACAACATGTGCCATAAGAGAGCTTTGTCCGTTCGATATCGTCTTCCCGACCCCGCTGCCGGAGCTGGTAGGGCTGTTAGTCAAGACTCTTTCCTCTCTTCGCTCTTTCGGTTACATTAAACCCGACCATACCAAGATGGCCTATCATGGCGTCGTGTCGTAGCTTGGCCGGCAGAATGCTACGTAGTAGCCACGGCGATCATGGCTGCGCCTTGGGGTAGACATTGGCTCTGGCAAAGTGTACAGTACAAAGGACATGGCGATGTCCAACTTCCAACAACTTCACATTGACATCCCAACATCACGATGCGATACCACGGACGTCTTCTCGCAACACTGGCGGTATGCGCCGGCCAAGCTTCATGTTCCTACGTACAGTCGCTCTCGTCCAATGCACAAGGCGTGCTCAATGAGTCGATGAGCTGGATGGACGGCTTCTACGACACTGACGCCGGGTACCTCTACAGTCTGGATGCCTCGGCCGCCCTTCGACACGACACGCGCAGCTCAGCTTGGTATGCCATTGGCTTGTTGGCAAGAAACGAGGGAGATGATGTCGCCAATGCGGAGAAGATTCTGACAGCAATTGTGGACGGGCAATACAAGGACCCTGCGGAGCAATGGTATGTTGCACTGACATGGATGTAGCTGTGGGGAACTGCGCCGACATTGAACCTCATCTCCCTGGTAGGGCCGCTAATTAGCTATCAAAATGCAAAGATGGTTCTATAGTTGGTACAACTATTCAAGGAGAGCATGACATAGTAACGACTCTCAGTGGACATGGATTCAAATCAACCAATCATCTTGCATTTTGATAGCTAGCGAGGTACCTCGTCAGCCTGTATTCGGGGAAGCGTGAGATGTCATGATGTTTCGGCGCGATATTCCCTCTCCTACGTTCGCCACATTTGTTCATTGGCATTTGCTGATGACTTCAGGTTCGGCGATTACCAGAAGGAGCCTGAGGAGCCGTACGTTGGTACAGAAGCATATCCAGCGGACATATACGACTCATGGGACCCCAACTGGCGAGGATTCATTGGCACCACTTTTATCATCGGCCTCGAAGAGTTCCCGCATCTGCTCAGCAAGAACGTCACTGACCTTATACTTGGGTCTCTGCACAACTCAACTGTTGGCGACTCATACCGTGTCGGAGGTGTCGATGATGACAATCTGTATCCTGCTTACAGCAATCCTTCAATCATGCGTGCTTTCGTATCAGGCTGGACTGGCCGACGCCTTAACGACTCCAATTTCACTATGGCCGGCGAGCAGTATGCACAAGAGATTGTGGATCTGTTCACCCGAGCCGACACCTTGTCAGAATTTAATAGCGGAACATATACCGGCGTTTCCCTATTCGGTCTTACACTCTGGGCCAAGTATCTACCTGCGGACTCAATCATGACTCAGTACGGTGAGCGTATGATAAAGGCCACATGGGAGGCTGTCGGTCAACTATGGCATCCTGAGCTCAGAAATATGGCTGGCCCTTGGGATCGCTCCTATGGCTTTGACATGAACAGATACTTCAGTCTCATGGCTCTCTGGTTTTGGATAATAATGGGAAAAGAAAAGTCTTCTTTGATCTCACGTCCACAGATCATGTCCCATAGTGCCGACTTTGCATATGGTCCTCTTTTTGCTGTTCTCGGAGAGTTTCAGGCTTCGTTGGTTCCCGGAGATGTTTTGAATGCCTTGCAGGAGTTCCGTGGCGAGCACATTTTCAACTCTTCTACCTTCTCGCCTCCATTCGATACCTATCCTCGCAACATCACCACCTGGCTAGCTTCTAATATTTCGATTGGTGCTGAGACGTTTGACGAGAATGTCATTGGCGGACCGGCCATCAATCCCAGCACATTCAATCCCGCCGTCATTCAGTGGAACACTGGCAAAGGAGTCGGATTTATCACGGTACGTATTCCAGACCTGGCAAACCTTCTCCCTGTGTTTCCTTTCATTCGCTCCCCACTCGAAGCAAAACGTAGTGACGCACTCGTTGAAACGCATGATGATGTTGAGCAAGGGCACGTCTTCCATGAGAGTATCATTTGATATCCTCTCTTGGGACCTAGCTTCACTCTTACAGCTGCAAGATTGACAGATGTTCATATTCGGACTATCTGAGCCTTTGACTAACACTATCACAGCTCCATGCAAGTGAAAACGCAACCACAGCCGCAGTTTCTCCTGGCCATCTCGAGTTATCATACCCATACGGTAACAGCTCCTCGATCTTCAGCTTCCTCGTTTCGACCTTTGCCGGGAAAAGAGACGTTACTAGCTGGGCTGATGTGCAAGGAGCGAATGTCAGTATCTCGACGAACGCGAATGTATCATACTCTGTCACGTTCGCGGGTGCCTATGGTGGTCAAGACGAAGTCATCAACGACTTTGAGTTTTGGAACTTTACGTACAGCATGCCTGCCAACTTCTCAGGTGTGCCAAAGGTGGAATTGGATATTAAGCTATGGTAACAGTGCTTAAAAGTGTATCTAGGTCGCCATGGGTCCAATGATTGTTGTTTCGAGCTGAATTCGACTCAGCCTCCCATCAGCCAACAGACCTTTGTATTCATTATCAACGGGCAGGATGACAGCGATGCTGGCCGAATCCAGTAAAGAGGGCAAGGGTTCAGCCGCTTTCAATGCCGTCAACTCAACTATCCGAAAACATCTTCCGTGTTGACAAGCATTCCAAAATGTTGCAAGAGAGGGAAGTCATTTGTTGAGCATTGATCGTGGTAGTACTTGGGTCGACATCCGAATGTATCACTAGATAGATCCCGCACTCTAGATGTTCAATCAAGCACAACCCGAGTCCATTGTTTGACTATGAAAATAACATGCCGAGAGGACTGATCATGAAACCATACTATGCAGCCCAAAAGATCCATGTACAAGATCAAGATGAATAAGAGACAGGGTTACCCGGTCGGCAGAAACCCAAGACTGGCCGATGACGTCTTCAAAAACCGGAATGACTTCTGGCACAGCAGCACTCTTCCGCCTCACCAAGCATACAATCTTTGTCGCAAGATGGCACAAACTACCGAACCCCTACTGCAGCGCCCTCTTTATGGTATAGTATACACGAATCGATGTCAGAGGTAGTTCACTAATGCCAAATCAGTCTTCGACCTCCCGCAAGAACTCCTCCAGACGCTCGAACTCAAAGCACAGAACAATGCTGCAGTCGCCGTGCCCGACGATCCCGAACTGTTAGCCAGCAATAGTAGCAGAAGAAGCGAAACCGAGGATGGCGCACCTTCGTCAGCAACATCGTGCGGGCTGTGCGGCCTTTCGTTTCCGAGCGTGCAAGAGCAGAGGAGCCATGTGCGCAGTGATCTGCATGGATACAACATGAAGCAAAAGATGCGCGGATTGAAGTCTGTGGGAGAGAACGATTTCGAGAAGCTGGTAGGAGACCTGGACGAAAGCATTTCAGGCAGCGACAGCGACGACTCGGCCAGCAGCGACGACGATGGCAAGAAAGATACGACTTTGAGTGCGCTCCTCAAGAAGCAGGCGAACATTGCAGACCCTGACTTTGACGACTTTACGACGACAAAGACCAAGGTCGGTGCTGGCAAACCACCGCTTCTGTGGTTCTCCTCGTCCAAGTTGCCCTCGAACGTCGCTCTTGGTGTTTACCGAACTCTCCTCCCCGCCGCCATCCAAGTCGGAGATGGCGCGACAATCCTTCAGACCATCAAGGACAAGCAACTCTCTCCGAAGCCTCCACCAACGCAACCCACATCAGCTCCGACCGAAGACTCAGGCGGTGTCCCTCTCCCTCGCTCTCTCCAGCCAGACACGTCTGCCACAGGCCCCCACTACTTCTTGTGTATGATTGGAGGCGGTCACTTTGCCGCCATGGTTGTTTCTCTGACACCCAAGATGACCAAGAAGGCTGGTGTCGAGGACCGCGCTGCCACGGTACTTGCACACAAGACATTCCATCGCTACACAACTCGTCGCAAGCAGGGTGGTTCTCAGTCCGCCAATGATAGTGCCAAGGGTGCCGCTCATTCTGCTGGTGCTGGCATCCGTCGCTACAACGAGGCCGCCTTGATCGCCGAAGTCCGTCAGCTGCTGCAGGACTGGAAGGTTTGGATTGACAGCAGTGAACTTCTCTTCATCCGCGCCACCGGAACCACCAACCGTCGCACTCTTTTCGGCCCTTACGAGAACCAAGTCCTGACGTCCAGAGACCAGAGGATCAGAGGCTTCCCGTTCGCTACTCGCCGTGCCACACAAGCTGAGCTGATGCGTTCTTTCGTCGAACTTACTCGAGTCAAGGTGTCAACGATCGACGAGGCTGCCATCGCAAGGAAAGCACAGGAGGAGGAAGCCGCTCGCCAGGCCGCCGAAGCAAAGGCTGCCGCCAAACCTGCTACGCCGAAACCTGTCAAGCCGACTAAAGAGGAGGAAGAAGCATCGTTACACACTACACAACTCCAGGCGCTCATCCGTCGATCAAAAGCACCGGCTCTTGTCTCATACATCACATCCAACAATCTCTCACCGAACTTTACTTTCTTCCCCTCGGATATTCCGCAAAATCACCATGCTCCCACACCGCTCCATCTAGCTGCCTCTCTCAATGCTCCTGCCCTCGTATCCTCACTACTGCTGAAAGCAAAGGCCGACCCTACCTTCAAATCTGCAGAAGCAAAAACTGCTTTCGAGATTGCAGGCGATCGCGCAACCCGTGACTCTTTCCGTCTAGCTCGCTCAGAGCTTGGTGAAAACGCTTTCGACTGGGACTCAGCAGGTGTACCGGCCGCTCTCTCCAAGGCTGACTATGACGCTCGCGTTCAACGCGAGAAAGACGAGAAGGCTGCCGAAGATGCAGCAGAGCAGCAACGACGAAAGACTGAAACCGAGCGACTACGGAATGAAGACAAGGTTAGGGAAGAGCAGAGCAAAGAAAAGAAGTTTGGCAAGGGCAAGACGTTGGCGCAAGTGTTGCCCGAGAAGACGGCACAGGAGAAAAGGGAGGAAGAGGCTAGAGGCATGACACCAGAGATGCGCATGAAGCTCGAGCGAGAACGTAGAGCCAGAGCTGCGGAAGCGCGGTTCAAGGCCATGAGCGGAAACAAATAGTTGCTTGATACAACGCCAAACGAGAACAACACACGAAATTAGGGAGCTCTGATGTGACAAAAAATCATGACTTTGTGCGACGTTATGTTGCCCTTCCACAACTCTCTCCTTCTGTATACTCAGATGCCCACAAATGCTGCAATGCGACTTCCCTCCATGATCGTAATCTGTCCCACCCTTCTTTTGATGCTGAATTCTCCTCAAATCTCCACACAATCTTCATCATACCCAGAAGTCAAGTCCCCAACAACCTCACTCTCCTTTCTCTCCGTGTCAAAACACCCACAAGAGCAGAGACGATCGTGCTCAGCCATAGCATCATAAGCCTTACACATCAACCCTCCCTTCTTCTTCCTCTCTCCAATTTCTCCACACCCTTGTCCTCCTTTGGCTGTCTTTCCTGTGCGCAACCAGTGGATGTCGCAGTCGCAGGCTTTGCCTTTAGTTCCCAAGATTGACTTGTGTTCTGCGAAAATCTTGGCCGTGGCGATACAAGCATTGTCGATAAGATTGTATTGTTGGCGTTGTGGGATATTGGTATCGTTGCGGAGTTTTGGCGTACAGGTGAAAGACATCCTGAACGGTGCTGCGATATGGTGGCCATGGCCAAGTTGATTCAAAGATGACAAGTTCAGAACACTTATGCTGTATTGAGTTTCATCTGCCCAGGTGCCCTCGAATATTGCTGTGGTTTTGTGGATGTTGGGGGTGATTTGCTCGCATTCGATTTTGGCCTTTTCGCGGTCGTGTCGGGATGGCTTCTTTTTTGATGCTGTGAGTCGTGATTTTGCTGCTGTGTATTCGGCTTTTGATTGGTTTCTTGGATTCGGGCGGGATGCCGGCATGCCCATGCTTTTCATCATGGTGAGGTGATATGACTCCCAGCCGAAGAGACGTGAGAACCAGGTTTCTGTGGCATGGTCGCACTTCTTGTTGATTGCTGGAGAGGCTGCGGAGGTGACATTTCTCTTGTCTTTAGTCGTCGTTGCCTGAGGCTTCGATGGTTTGAAGGTACCATATGTGCTTCTCGTCAAGCTTGGGACGGAAGGACTGTCGCCAGGCACCCCGGTGGTAAGGTTTTCTGCACCAGCCGACATATCGGCGAAGAAGGCGAGAGTAGACATCTTGTAAGGTTTAGTGGTCGTGCAGTTGGCGTCGTGATCGTGATTCTATAAGTAGACTTAATAGACCAGAACTTGCGGCGATGTGGTGAGAATGGATAATAAGAAGGAAAAGGTTATTGCGATAAGAGGCGAGAGATACATTATTGCTGCCTTGACAGAAGACTCACAATACCAGCTGAGGCGGTTTGAGAGCATTCCGTTGTTCTGGACAGTCATCGTGGATTGGTGCCTATACCTCGTGACTGGAATCGGCATTCTCAACATTTGATCTGGTGGTGTAGCTTCCGTCGTACTTCTAGTCATACAGCTTCTCCGAGCTGCTTGGAACTGTCCGTTGCGCTATATCAAATTAGAATGCTCCATATTTTCGGTCCGTAGCGAGTGGAGGAAGTGATCTCAATCTACATCTTCGCGCCGCGAGGGTTCAGTATGAGTCGAGTCGGGACATTGGTTGTAGAGGATCTTTGACTGCGCTCCTGGATACTGCACAATTTCTCTGTCCGAGTCTGAGAGGTTTGTTTGGTATCGTCAGGTGCGTAGGGCTTCCTCATGCATTCACTCAAGACGCCAAGCGTGAAATACCATGTGAAGAAGGCACGACGCAACAGCCGCAGACGCGCTTCGACTACAAATATTTGTGAATCCTCACCACTTACAATACAAGTAGCTTTGGTCTAGTGGTTACGACGCTATAGTATGATACCCCTGTTGTCTCACGGCTCCAGGGACTTTGGTCTCACGGCCTCAGTCGCCTCAGAAATATAGAAACGTGGGTTCGATTCTCACAGGCTGCGATGATTCTTTTGCTTCTAGATGTGCTCTCAAAGTCTTGACGATGGGGTCTTCCCCCATGACCCAATTTGTGTCCTGGAACCCATAGCTTATACCATACAAGATGCAGTGGAGATGGTCAAAAGCAGCGTCATGGCGAACATTCGTCAAGGGTGCATTCTTTAAGCTGTACTTATACAGTGATCCTGTCTTCGTGGGAGAATGATATTGCAACAGTCCGCTAAGCTGTACTGAATGGCATCGTGCTATGTCTTCAGAGAGAAGCTGGTACAGTCATCAGGAAAGGCGTCCCAGTCATCCAGAAGTTGTTCAAGAATAAGACTGGTCTTCTAACACAAGTCTCTCTGTGACTGGATGGTGTTAAGCAAGACCGTGAAGGACCTTAGGCAGGCGCGGACGAGGTTATGGAGCAGCATCACCGAGGTTTTGCCGATCTCGCCTTGGCGTTGTCACAT
The DNA here is from genome assembly GCF_000721785.1 of Aureobasidium pullulans EXF-150. Taxonomy (NCBI): domain Eukaryota; kingdom Fungi; phylum Ascomycota; class Dothideomycetes; order Dothideales; family Saccotheciaceae; genus Aureobasidium; species Aureobasidium pullulans. The sequence goes on along the minus strand of NW_021941065.1, from coordinate 80,022 downwards.
CCGTGTCAGTGCTCGAGACTCTTTCACTCTTCGAAGCAAGACCTTCACCTATCAGTTTTCATACTATGCTATGTATATACAAAAAGACTGGCCACTTTCGCTCTCACGGTTGCTTGGAACAATTTGATTGCTCAAATGCGCAGTGCTTTCGCATAGAAGGCAGTCGTCCACTAAGACAGCTACTTGGCCCGCTCTCACTGGGCATGCCTTTGCTGTGGAGGTGATCGTGCATCTCCACGGGCTTACGCTAACAGGCTAGCATACGAAAGTGTCATGTTTTAGCACTCTTTGCCATGTCGCGTCAAACAGAGCCATACGTCTAGGAAAAAGTAGGCTTCTGATGAGATCGCGGACGCTAATTGCCGCCCCTTACCGAATAAGCGAACGGACGAATCAGAAGACAGACACTGCAACCACAGCCCCATGACGACCGAGATGTTCTTCAGGCCATAGCACACATGTTTCGTGTTGACGGAGGAAACAGCTCGCGGCATATGAAGGAATTGCTTTGTACGGACTGTATAAGCAATAAGAGCCGATACTATGAGTCTCGATTGCAAGCGTAAGGAGTATCTTGCAGCTACCGTCACTTCAGAGGGTGGTCTTTTCACACCAGCACAGATGCTTCTTGAGGCACCTTCCTGATGTTCGTCGTGTACGACTCGACTCATAAAGCTTCGGATAGGGCTTGCTTGCCACCTCTTCCGAGAAAGCATGGCTGTACTGCCCACAGTCCTGTCGCACCATGACACGCATTCTGCAGTCGTCAGCGAGAATATCGATTCCATCGGTCTCATCAATTGAGACCCTGCGAATTCATCGTATCTATAAAGTGGCCTCTCTGTGCCTGTTCTGCCACTACATCGTCACCGCACAACTTCCAGACTCTGCGCTGTCACTTCTACAACCCTTCTCATACCTTTTGTTCCCCAAGAACATTATTATCTGGCAGACATCATGATGGAAAAACTTGCTAGTGCCTTGATGATGTGCGGCATTGTCAATGCAGCTCTGTACGAGGGTGTCATATCGACTAGCCATGGCCAAGTTCAAGGCCATCCTGCCTTCAACTCCACTCCCAACGGTAATCTGACCAACTGGAAGGATATCACTGTCTGGAAAGGCATTCCTTTCGCTGCTTCAACTGCAGGCGAAAATCGATGGAAGGCTCCCAAGCCAGCGGGAAGATGGAATGGCACACTTGACGCCAAGAACTATGGTGACATCTGTCCATCCACATCATCCAACTCTGAGTATACGATCTCTGAAAACTGCCTCAACCTCAACATCTGGACCTCGGCTACCTCGACCAAGCAAAAGCGTCCCGTTGTCATGTGGAGCTATCCAGCCTATTCCACAGCTGCGGACGCTCTCTTCGACGGTGCTGGTATGGCCGATGCTGGTGTCGTCTATGTCAACTACAACTACCGTACAGGTGCCTTGGGTTGGCTGGCTCATCCGGAGCTCTCTCAAGAGCGTTTCAACACTGTCGGATTCAACAGCTCCGGAAACTACGGAATGCTTGATCAATTTGCCGCTCTCAAATGGATTCACGACAACATCGAGGCATTCGGAGGTGACCCAAACCGCATTACAGTCATGGGCCAGAGTGCCGGCTCTGCTGCAACGCAGCATATCCTCAACAGCCCTTTGACTAAGGGTCTTATTGTCGGTGCCATCATTGAGAGTGGTGTACGCGATCCCCATGACCCTTTGTGCGAGACTCTTGCCGAGAACTATCGCAACCTTACCTTTGCCTTGAACCAAGGCCTGGATTACTTGGCCGACAAGAACACTTCCTCCATTGCCAACGCTCGCAAACTGGATTACACAACTTTTGTTGATTCTGACTTTCCTCCTACCTCGTCTAGCTGGACTTTCACAGCCACACTAGACCACTATGCTTTGCCCGACACCTACGAAAACACCCTTCGTAAAGGTGCCGCAAATGATGTCCCTATCATCACTGGTAATACTCGCGACGAAAGTGGTGCCACGTACGGCCTTAACATCACGATTGCCGAGTATTTCGCCGATTTGAACGAGACATACTCCGGTCAGTGGGTGGACAAATTCTTGGAACTATACCCAGGCAACAACGCTTCTCAAGCCTCTGAGAGTGAGAACCAGCAATTCACCGATCGCTCGATCATCGGCACCTGGATCTGGGCCCAGAAGTGGAAGCAGGCTGCCAAAAGCCCGATCTACACATATATCTGGGACCACGCTCCTCCTGGCCAGAGTCAAGGTGCTTACCACGAGTCTGAGATCAACTACGTCTTGAACAATTTGTACGGTACCGACTCCCCGTGGACCGATGAAGACTACGAGATTGCCGCCACCATGAACTCCTACTGGGTCAACTTCATCAAGACCGGAAATCCGAATGGTCAGGGATTGACTCGTTGGGATAAGAGCAATAGCAAAGAGATTACTCAGCGTCTTGGTGATGGATTTGGACCTGTCCCGCTGGCTCTCGCCAATCGTGTGAAGCTCATGGAAGAGTGGCTTCTCACCCAGCCTGTCTGGTAAACCTAATAGATGCTACTTCGCACTGGTACCTGTACTATCTGCCTTAGAAATGACAAGTTAGCTGGCCAGTAAGGAAGGGGACGGCATTGATTGTAGATCTGTGGAGGACTCGCACTGGCATTACCCGCTCTCTCCTGGGAGGCGCAAAAGAATCCCGACATCGTTCTCAAGATATGAGGAGAGTGTGATGATCAGGCGCCATTACTATCTGTCGAGATACACAATGATATTCAAACCCGACATACCTTCCACTGAGAGCCTGAGTTTCTCACTATACTCGAACCAAGTCTCCTCCTTGACCTTTGCATAACTTCTAGTAAAATTTTAGCTGTTCTCCCCTCACACCTTCCCACATTTTCACCAGTAGCTCAGGCAATTGATTTCCAAAAGGGTATCAATCACTTCAGAAAACCCATCAAAGAAAAATTTCAAGGTCTGATGGTCATCACGACAATGGTGACAAAGCTTAGGATGTGAACTCCCATGTCACACAGAGAAGTGAGCGCCGGAGCAATAATGGTTCTGATTCCCGAGCTCAAAGATCGGTTACATGATGGAGTGCCACGTTGAATCTGAGCAACATGCTGTCATGACCGTGTGGTTGGGGTCTTCAGCTCGTGCTTGGTCTACTTGTGCGTTGGGGTCTTCAGCTCGTGCTTGGTCTACTTGCAGTCAAGTGCAGTTGATGCATGCCAAGACAGCAGATCGTTCATTTTACAGCCGTCAGGTACTAAATTAGTGATGACGTTCCCAAGTAGAAGTCGCCGATTTACGCCATTTCGATACCTTCTCAAGAGGTCATTCTACAAAGAGATTCATCGGGAAAAGTACTGCGAACTGCACAACCAGAATTGAGGTCTTTCAGACTTCATGACGATAGCCTATGTGTACCAAAAGCCCCGAATCGTAACTTTTCGAAGATCGAGTTGGAAGAACGCAGTCGTTCTTGCCTGATATAATGTCGTGGAGAATTGTGTTCTCATGTCTGCTTCTGAGATGGCGATGACCCCTCTTCTCTTCATCTCAAATTGGATGTAGCAACACAGCCGTCTACCTCACCCGTAGCGGTCCGCAGGGATGAATACTCATTCTCCAACATCTCCCGCAATACCGGGCGTAGCACTTGGCCGAGGGGTGCAGATTCCCGAGTCCCCGGCTACGCGGTAAATCCTCGTGGTCGGGCGTGGATGCCAAGCATTGTCGATTTTTGACTGCTCAGCAGTGGCATTGTCTAGAATGCGACTTATCCACGGTCGAAGTCACGAGCCACCTTTGAGCTTTTGAGATCTCTTTCGGAGACAACCCTGCTCAAGGTGTTGTAGTTGTAGAAAACGAGACTCTACTGAACTACCGAGAGAAAAGTCGCGTGCCAAGCCCCATGCTTTCCCAAAAGGGTTGTATCCGAGTCCTATCAGGTTCTCTTAGCAAGCTAAGAGTCTGCCATGCCAATCAACATGATCACCCCAATCAACAACCGCGTACCCAATGCTTCCGAACACTCCGAAGCACGTGCGGAAGGTCGCCGATGAACTTGGCAGGGTTTTTCCCATACAAATTCTTGTGCGGAGAAGCTCTTGGGAGATCTTGACGTAAGACCAAGCCCTATACGAGCTCCGTATCCAAGGGGTAAGCGGCTGTTGATTGGCATGATCATGTTGATTGGCATGGCAGGCCCTTAGCTTGCTAAGGGTTCAGACTGGGCCCGGATACCACGAATGTCCAGTTTGATTTAGGTTACCGGCAGTGTTGAGCAAGCCTCCTCCAAGCTTAACGGCAACAACATCATCTAGGACTGTGCTCCGAAACCATGACACCCCTCTGCTTTGCGACCATGACTTCGAATATAGGCTGCATCTTCATCCAAACACGTTTGAGAATGCAAAGCGTCTCTGGAGATTGGGATGGCACACAACTAGGATCACCTATCACAATACTTGCCAACCTGGTAATCCGCAATTGACGTTCTCATCAAATTTTAGGTGATCTTGTGGTTTGACTGAAGATCTTCTTGTCCGTCCCTGAAGCGGATACAGGACCAAATGTCCTAGTCCCCATTCATCAGCCGTTAAATGCCATCAGGAAGGAGATCTTCTGTGACACCATCTGAATGAGGGTTGTGATTGACAAGGGGCCCGCAACTTCAAGCCCGTACATCATCGCAAGAACCATGCATGGGATTTTGAAGTCATCGTCACTGCGAGATTGACAAGGGAAAGACCAGCAGGCAGACGTATATATACCTTGCTACTCTTCATCACTGACGACTTGTGCTCATCCATATCTTCCACATCATAATTGGTTCCATTACTCCTTGCAACCCTCTACCATCGCTACTCCCACGCCGACAACAACACAAAAACCATCAAGATGTTCTCTAGCTTCGCTTTTGTCTCCCTCCTCTCGCTGGCGTCCGCCACCTTCATCAACCGCGGTACCCAGCAGGTCGCTACCTTCGACGACCTCACTGGTATTCCTGCCGTCTCTGAGATCAACCCTGTCGGCAGCTACAAGGGCTTGAAGTACAACTCCCTCGACATCCTCCAGACCGGTGTTCTGGGCATCAGCGGCACTCCTGCCCAGTCTGGTAACCAGGTCGCCGCTGCCTCCATCACCAACTACCTGGCCACTGGCGGTGTCTCCATCGCCGCCGACACCATCAAGTACTTCGACCTTCAGAGCCTCTACTTCCTTTGCGCCGTCGACACCGTTAGCTCCACCGTCGGTGTTCCTGAAGAGTGCTCCGTTGCCTTCACTGCCTACAAGAAGGGCAGCGACATTGCCTATGACACCTTCAATGCTCAGTTCAACCCCGACACCGCCCTCTCGTCTAAGATGCACAAGGTCGAATTTCCTGTCTCGTGGTTCGGCCTCGAGAAGGTTGACATTGCTGTTGTCTCTGCCGCCACCACTGAGACTCTCACTGCTCTGTTGATCGACACTGTCAGCTACAAGTCCTACAACTAGAAAGAAAGATTATAGTACAAGCTCTTCTGGTCCAGCGCCTTGATGTAACATATTTTCTTAGTCCGATCTGAAGAAGTAGATACATAAGACGATCAAATAATGATATAATGAACCCAAATTCAAGCGGCACAACCGTTTAGATCACTCCATTTGCGTTGCATTACAGTCCCAGGAAAGCTAAACTGATGCCACTTCCCCACCCAACACAGCAAATCTGGTGCTCACACGCTCCTTTTGCTTACTCAACCACTCTTTCGCTCCTGGTATGACCAACTGCAGCTTCGTCAATCGGAACGGTTCCAGATTGTAATTTTTCAGCTTAGCAGATTCCTCATTTCGAGAAGACGCCACATGCATAGTAAGGCCTTGGATCCTTTCGTCCATTGGAGAACGCCATTTATGTGGCGAGAGATAAGGCCACAGTCGGTGGTATTGAGCTGAATAACGTTCGAGGTGCCGAGTTCTTGTTTTTCCTTCGGGGTGCTCTTCTGCAACTCAGTCCATTCGAGTAACTCGACGTCGTCCGTATCGCTGTGACAATGCAGCATTTGTTTGTCTCAGTGGTAGTCTCCATTGAGAGCGTGGCGGTTGGAAGATTGTATGGATCTTCATGCCACCAAGCATTTGTACTAAATCAGTTTTGTAGCTGGAGACCGACAACAATAACGGTTTTGAGCTGGTGGAGGGCAACGATTGGGTCGATAGGACCACATGTGAACGCATGCAGATGATTATCACACCCAGGTTTCCCTGGATTGTCGATACCAATCACCCTGGACGACTTGTATACCGCTGCTCCTCAGGTCTTCGAGACTGTGTTTTGTATGGACACACTTCACCAGAAAGGGTCTCTCGCCATCTTCGGTAAGTATGAGTTGCTTCAAGCTTGGAAGGAACTCTTCCTTGTGCATCGCTATATCCGAAAGCTCGTCAAAGAAGCGGTGAGCAGGATCAGATAGTAGACACTGATTCGTCTGTAATTCAGAATGAGCCGGTCGTGGGTGCCAGGAAGTAAGTATTGTAAACTTCAATGTGAGTTCTTGTAAGTCATGAGGAAGACTGGTGTAGAATGGACGATCAAGGCGAGATTGCGAGAGTCCCCTCGAGTGCATGATCAGCTCAACGGGAACGGTAAGCTTTGACAAGTTGACAAACGACTGAAAGAGCCCTCCTGTCTTGAAAGGCAAGATCCAATGCCTGTCCAGCCCAAGATCGAATTTGAGCTCTTCAAGTGAATCCTTGACAGGCGAAAGAACATGGACGGACAGGTCTACAGCGTCCGAGATGTCGCCCATTCTCCGTAAAATGCCACGCCAATAAGGCTCACACTTCGAACGTGAAGGTGAGTAATCCAGCTTCCTCAAGTTCCTGGGCCATTTGAACATTGGAACTATGGCTGAAGTGAGTGGGCCACACTCATCAAGAGTCAGATCCTGTATATTTGAAATGGCGGATTTGAGATGTAGCTCGTCTGGTATTGGTGGTGGAAATCTGAAAGCAGGCCGGTCCGGACTCAGAAGGTTCTTCACCACCAATGTTGAAAGCGTTGGGATCTCAAATATGCGATACAAATCTTCCCAGGAATATCGATGTGGTAAGGAGAAACTGAGGGATGTGATTTGTAGGGGCTTTGTGTTTAGCATAGCTGTTGCAATAGTGAGGGACCTCGAATTGACTTGGAAGTCGTGCAGATGGGCGCACTCTGACAGCATCATTGCTGTCTTGAATATTAGATGGTCTGCAACAGGCTTTGCTCTTCCAATGAGTGCATCTTTGCCATCCTTATCAAGATATTCACCTAGCCAATTCAGCTTGGCAAATCTTATCGTTGACCTCCAATTTGTGTCTTCCTTGACAAGCATATCATGAAAAGCCCATGGTCTGTAAATTACACTCGCGGATTTTTCGTTGTCTCCAGAAGTTTCCTTTGACGCTACGCTTCGAAGCAATACTTTGCGAACCTCAACAGAAAGCATAGAGCAGACTCGCGAGAGGGCCACAAGCGTCTGCTGCGGTGAGCACTCGACGATCTCGGCCCAGATCTCTGGTGGAAATGTGTTCTCCTGAGCGGCCATGATTGTGGTAAGATAAAAGGAATGTTGCACGTAACGTGCATGGTTGCAAAGAGGCAAGATTGAGGACGCGCCTGCCGACTTTGGAGGGTCTCAATGTGGGGCGCCGGCCACTCCCGCTTGCGATCGGTTGCAACTGCCTGTAAATCGAGTGGTTGATGCAACAACGAGAACTCCCTCGCACAACAGGACACACTTCCACTCGCGCAAAGGCACAGTCTGTTTAGCAAACAGAGCCGTGGCCAGTGAAAGAGTGCCGGCAAGTCCCTCCGTTGAGCGGTCTCAGTCTACCAGGACTTGTTTGTGGCTTGCAATGGCCGCTCTTCAACCATTCATGCTAGTGAGATTTCTGTGCTTCACCATGTATGTTACTGCATAACCACATCGAACCAATAAGCCGCCTCGGACTTTCCGCTGCAATCAAGCAAGGACCAAATTTTCCTCACCACGCGGAGTAATCTTGGTAGCCTGTCGCCAGGTATGGGGTGCTGAGAGCTCAACCTCTTGACTACGAACTGCCGCATGTCCATAGTTCTACTGTTTTCCAAGGATCCGGACGCGGGAGTAGCGACTTCCAGACCGAAATCATGAATTTCTTGTCTTGTATTGAGTTTGAGTTCGCTTGATGTCGAGAGCAACAATATTGTTTGAAATGGTGTCGTGCTGGAAGAGTCGGGGATCGAGGACAGGGTATCAAGAATGTGCATTGCCATGATGTGACAATGCTTTTCCACGAGCTGATCCACATCTTGGGCGCTGTCCTCGCAGACATCTGCTACATCAAGAGCCAGACGTCGGGTCAAGAGGTCGGGGAAGACACGATATAGTTGTAGCAGGGCAGTCTCGTGATGACATTCCGCCATCTTGACGAGATGTTCTACAGGTGTGGCGGGATCTCCTGGATCCTCTATCTGCTGCACGTTAGGGACGGCTTGTGTGAATGCGTGCTGCTCCAGATCTGCAGCTTCTGCTATGAGATTCTGCAAAGCATCAAGGTGTTTACGTGAGGCAAAAGCATGACTTCTCGCCAGTAGTCTCTGCTTTTTGACCAATTGTATCACCTCAAGAAGGGTAGTGCTAATGGCATTAGCCACACCAGTAAAAGGATGAGGATATATGCTTGACGCGGGGTCATCTTGAACGTATCGGATCTGTGCTGGGATAGAGGGAAGACAATAAAACCCATCTGTGCAAGCAAAGAAGACCTATAATGTAGATTTCTGATCAGTACATCCACCGATAATGAGCAGAGGTGTTGTGGCATGACACAGATGATCGGACAAACGAGTTCTTGCACCTTCGTTCCATACGTACCTCGCAATAAATTTGTAGGCCCCAGAAAAAGCGAAGCTCACGGTCGCGCAACTTTGACACTTTTGATACGTCCTTGGTCGCCTCCAGTTGCAGAATATCGCGCAGCCTTTTCAAAGCTTTGAACGATGATGGCACATCTTGACTGTACATCCAGCTGATGCTAAGCAATACGAGAGCAAAGAGGTACTTGGAGTCATATCTTTGAGGCTCGGGTACACGCTCGAGCTGGTCTTGAGCCTGCCTCTGAAGGGCCAAAGCCTCCTCGCGGTATGATGAATCGTCCTTCGACAGAAATACCGCCGCAAGACCCTGGATAGCTTTGATCAAGAAGTTGTATTCTGCGGAGTTTCGCTGGCTATGCCAGACCTGTTTGATCAAATGGTCGAACGGATTTTTGCCGCCATCATAGCAACTGAACATGGGAGCAACTCTCGTGAAGTAGAAATTCATCAAAGCAGCGCTTCTATCAAAGCTTGAGCCGAGACCTGCTAGGTACGGTCCAATGTTGAGTTCTGTAGAGAAGGGGGACTGTGGCTGCATTACGTCTGCAGTCCATGTGGAGACTTCTTGGGCGTTCCAATGATAAGTGGCATTCTCGGGGAACTCTTCGATCGGAAGCATATCTGGAAACTCGAGAGCATATTGATCATCCCATTGAGCCAGCTCGCCCAATACTGTTGTCGTATCCATGAAGTCCGGTATCTCCAAATTTTCGAAATTAGAACCACCGGTGCCTGTATCGGTCTGTGTAACATGCGTCCCCTCAACAGCCGGACGATCTGGCCGTCGTGTCTTTAGCTGTCCAGCAGTGGATGTATTTTGACTGGGAGCCGTGCTGTGACGCCACTCTAGCTTTTTGCCATAATCGCATGATGACTTTCGCTTGCTACATCTCGAACATGCAGGCTTTGTTTCATCGCACTTGACCTGGAATCTGGTTAGCCAAATGTCGCAATATTGTGACCAGAAATGGCTAACATGTCGAGCCCTACACTCTTGACATCCTGTGGCTGAGCGTACGCCCCTCCGCATCTCGTGAACAGACTGTCGCTCGATCACTATTATCACGTCTCTCGGAACTCGGCGGAAGCTATGTGAGTTGAAGAATGATCAGAACAAGCCATGATTACAACCAAGATTTCGCGTTGTGTCTGAGCACATCTTCATATTTGTCTGTTAGCTGATAAGGCTCGCGATAAATCGGGCAGCCTCGGAGGCTTGGTCATGCTACAGAATTTTAGCGCGACGGATAAGACTAATTATGCATCACGAAACTAACGCGTGTTGCCAAGACCGGAAATCAACCATCATGTTCAGCCCCGCGTTCGCCCAAGGCGCCTTCTAGATACACCAGTGGAAAGGCACAATACTCTTTAGCACAAGCGATTTGTCCAACGAGAGCAGGTGTAGATGCATTTCTCGCTAAGCGTAAAATCAGCTACAGACAACACCCTGCCTTTTGACAGCCCAGCTACTCGATGATGCGCGGACAAATGGAGACGAACATTCGTCTCGATACGATATTGTAGCTATGTCAGAGTTGAAGCAGTCACCGACAATGGACCTATCAAGCTCCTATGGCCGCCATTAATCCAGTCTCCTCCAACCACCACAGAAGAATCTCGTTCAGTCCCTGAGCCTCCAGCTCGTCACCGAGCAAATAATCAGCCTTGTCATCCCACACGATCAACCCCTGAGTGCCACGCTCTATGGAACCTCTCTGGATACGAGCGCGTGTTTGACACCAGTCAAATGTGTAGCCTTTCATTCTCGGCATACTGTCTTCCGCGTACCTAGTGGCTTCCGCTATCTTGGGACTTGCCTGAGGCATAGCTCTGATCAATTGCCAGTATTTGCTCGCTTCCGCAATACCTTTTGCACCGTACTTTCGGGCAAGACCGTCACGGATCTCTGGATCGACCATTTGCCTTGCTGTCCTCTGCGAGTACTTCGAGAGCTCTTCGCACAGCGCTTCCGTTTCCTGATGAACAAAAGTAATACCAGATTTGTCGAGTGACTCGATCTTTCTCACAGCAGCGTCAATTTCGTCACGCATTTTCTTCAGACGGTAAAGTGACCATTGACTGTACAGTTCGGGCAGGTTGTCGTATGCTCTGAGATTGGCAAGTCGGCTGTCGTCAAAGCGGCCTAATTCAGCAGCTCGGAAGGATGTTATGGTGGTGATTCTTTCCGCCGAACCAAACGCGCGCGCTGCAAGATGCTTCACTTGACCACCCTGCAATACGACCGCCGTTCCCAGACCGGGTCCTCTGATCTGTACAGATAATTAGCTGTGGTGGACTCGTCCCCATACAATGATACTTGCCGCCTGGATGTCTCGTGCACTGACATAGGTCTCTCCACCCTTCATATGAGTGGTATCAGACAACATCAACACGCACACGAAAGGATACGAGTCCCTGCTATAGAGGAGTTAGAACACGTGGTACAGTTTTCATGTCCTTGTCATCAACATACTGCCAAGGTATGACCGAGGAGCCGGACAAAGGGTCATACGACTCTTCCTCCTTGGTCAATGGACGAGCTTCTTGCGATGGCTGTATCTTGAGCTGGCTCAGGACATCTCCAGATCCAGAGACTTGAATATTGGTATGTCCGATCTCAGTAGGCATGACTGCAACGACCTTGATGCCCAAGGCGTCTGAGATGATTGAAAGAGTATCAGGGTGTGTCCAGAAGTCGTTCACGAACTTGCTGACTTTCGCAAGATTTCTCAGCGTTACTGTGCCAGGGAATGGATGCCCGGCACATTGGTCGAAGACATCCTTTCTCAGGATGGCACGTCGATATGCCATCACGCCTTCTAAGGAGAGCAGTCTGAATGGTGTGCAACCCGCAATTGGCGTGGTGTATTCATGTTCCTGGATGCCCCACTCTGCGAGAGTGAAAGTCCTCTCAGCTGGGCTATAGTCAAGATGTATCTAAGATAGGTAAGTGGTGGTGACTCTGACTCTGACAGACGAAGCATACTTTCGGATCAAACACATCTTCCTGGTGGACACAAGGTACTTCGAACGACGGCATTGCGATTCAGTTTGGTATCTCGCCAGATGTTTGAAAGTTTGGCAGGCTATATGAAGAAGAAGTAAATGAGCAGCGTTAAGAATGAGTTATCAGACAATTATCTCAGTGTACCCCTCCTTGACGAACCTCGAGACGACGAAGTATCTCTCTCTCTATCAAGTAACACTTTCCAGGGCCATACTGCGATGCCGGCGAGTGTTTCCATCTTTTGGTATGAGAATCGGCCCTCAAGCTAGTCCCAATTGGGAGCCTCGAGACGATATCAGCCAGCCGTCCCAGCCAAGACTTTTCCGATAAGGCTTGAGAGAGAGAAGCTCACAAAATCCAACTGCACAACTTTTCAGCTCAAAAGAAAAGGCATGATAGCAATATGTACATCAATCATTGGTTGATGGTAATCTGTATCCATGAACGCTCCACTTGGATACACAGATAGGCGGTACTGTATCACTATACAGATGTGAGAGGCGGCACAGCTTAATAGACTTCCGAAGTCCCTCCAAACGTGCCGAGGGAGCAGTCTCGACCACGCAGTTTCTCGTTTTCTCCATTCTCTTCATTCTCCAGACAAAACACCCACAATGGCGCCGTCTCAAGCGGTCGCAGACGACAAGTCGGTACCTGTTCACGAATCGCGAAGTGAGGACGATGTGGGCGATGTTGTGTCTCTCAGCCATCTTCATCGTACGCTCGACAACCGTCAGATCCAGCTCATAGCCATTGGCGGAAGTATTGGTGAGTCGAATCGTGCTGAGATCTCATTTCTTTCTTCTCCGCGTGGGGCGATCACGCCAAAATGTCAAAACACACAATTTGCCCCAGACGAAGGAAAAAGAAAGAAAAAAGAGAAAAACAAAAACCCTCACAAAACTCTGGCATCTTCGTTGTGCGCTCGCGAGCGGTTCAGAAAAGACCCGAGCTGTGGGGAGGCGCGATGATTTTCGCTCAACTAGAGTCGACCACGGCGATGAGCTGCTTGACGCGCTCCCACTGAAGACGGCTCTGATTCGGAGACCATCCTGTATTTTGGCCGCGACATGCGTGACAGATTGCAGCATACGGAGAAATATCTAGGCTTGCCTTGTTATCGAGAGCAACGTGCGATACTTCTAATGTGTAGATTACTGACATGGCTCAAGGTACTGGTCTCTTTGTCAGCATTGGGTATGGACTCATCGAAGGTGGCCCTGGTAGTCTTCTTATCGCCTTCACGATCTATTCCTGCTGGTTGGGTCTAGTGAACAACTGTATGGCTGAAATGTCCATCTATATGCCGGTTACTGGTGGCTGGGTACGTATAAAAGTCTGACACCTCAACGGAACAAGCACGCTGACCTTGTCTGGAGGTTCGCCACGGCTCGAAGTGGGTCGACGAAGCATTTGGCTTCATGCTGGGCTATAATTTCCTCCTTTACGAATTATGTCTGATCCCCTTCGAAATTTCGGCGCTTAATTTGGTCTTGACTTTCTGGAGAAGTGATATACCGATATGGGCCACTTCGTTGGCGTGCACAGTGCTCTATGGTATTCTCAATATCACTGCTGTGCGTTGGTATGGCGAGAGCGAGTTTTGGCTCGCTTCCGGCAAGGTGTTGCTAATTGGGATCGTCTTTATGTTCACATTCATCACCAGTGAGTACAGCAAAGTTTTGAAACATTACCTCAAGTCTAACCCGAAACAGTGGTCGGCGGTAATCCTCAACACGACGCCTACGGCTTCAGATACTGGCGTGAACCAGGGAGTTTTGCAGCCTATGTCACTGAGGGCAGTTTGGGTCGCTTTCAAGGATTTCTCGGTGCCCTATTCCAAGCCGCCTTCACCATCGTCGGTCCTGAATATCTGTCTATGGTCGCTGGCGAGGCAGTGAACCCTCGCAAGACTATGAAGAGCGCTTTCAAAACAACCTACTGGCGATATGGTATCTTCTTCATCGGAGGTGCACTCTGTGTTGGCATCGTAGTGCCGTATAACGATGCCGGTCTGATCGAGAAACTCAATGGAGATGGATCTGGCACCGGCGCTGCTTCGCCATATGTTGTCGCTATGAGCAACTTGGGTGTCGAAGTCCTTCCGCACATCACCAACGCTCTGCTGGTCACCTCCATCTTTTCTGCTGGAAACAGCTACGTCTATTGCAGTACCCGTTCGCTTTATGCGATGTCGATCGATGGTCACGCTCCGAAGTTCTTCCAAAAATGCACCAAGAACGGTGTACCCATCTATGCTTTCATAGTACCGATGCTCTTCTCTCTGATTTCCTTCTTGTCAATCTCATCTGGAAGCGCCAAAGTCATCACCTGGTTGGCCAACCTGACAGAAGCCTCGCAGCTGATCAACTACATTGGCATGTGTACTGTCTACCTCTTCTTTTACCGTGCTCTCAAAGTTCAAGGCATCTCAAGGGATACTCTGCCCTACAAGGGCTGGTGGCAACCTTACTGCGCATGGTTTGGACTCGCAACAATGATTTTGACTGTGCTGTTCTACGGTTATACAACATTCTTGACTGGGTGGTGGAACACGGGAACCTTCTTTTCTTATTGTAAGTCATCGCAAAATAAGTACCGCTTTCCATTCTCTCTCATCACTTGGCTAACTTTACCTTCACCACAAGACACGATGTGTTTCGTTTCACCAATCTTATACATTGGGTGGAAGGTCATCAAGAAGACGAAGGTCGTGAAGCCAGAAGAAGCCGACCTCATTTGGGAGCGCCCACTCATCGAAGCTTATGAAGCGACACTCATTGACGATGGCTCGAAGGGATTCTGGGACGACTGCGCCAAAGCGGTTGGCCTGAGAAAGCGTCATAAGACTGACGAGTCTATTGAATTATCAAGTCCGGCCTCGTGAGTGGAATACGGGAGCTTGATATGCGATAGCTGTGTTGTATCCATTTGGAAGACATAATAGAGTATACGGACCTTGCAAGTAATTGCTAAAATTTGCTGTCATGACGAAACAAAATCTCAGGGTCCTCGGGAGAACAAATGCCCATCCTCGGTTTTTTCTTTACTTGCTTCACTGGAGGTGGACTTCGAGCGCACGAAGTATGCTAATCCAACACATTTTGTCACTCTCCCCGGACAATTGCAGATGGCTATTCAGCTATCAGAATGCATGAAGTTAGTGAGAACTGTAGCTGTGTTCAATGAGAGAGTAGAAGGTCGAGCTCTCACTGGCAGCCTCCTGCAAACTCGATAATTCGTGCATTCTGATGGTTAGTCAAAACGACTCCGCTCAGTCTGAGAGGCATGCGCTTGAAAGACCGACTCTCATTCCATCTCGAACGAGCATCCAGAATTGGCAAGAGGTTTCAGCTGCACTTTCCACACTATACCAACCTCCGACCAATCATTTTGTTCCGGCTTATCTAATGCATTTGTCTCTCTTCGCTTGAAACCTTAAGCCTTTTTCCTATTGCGTTCAAGCGAATGCCTTGTCTGCTGCAAGCGTTTTTCATACTTGGCTTAACACATTCACCTCCCGGCATGTTATGAACGACAATCAAAATCCGGAGTGTTTGTTTGTATTGACTTACGCGCGTAAGGAGTAAAAACGCAGGGGTCTGCAGACTTGTATATCAAGAGATGGCAGGAGCTACACAGCCATCCTGACTGAATTTATTGTTTCTCGACTTGGTAACGATGGTTTCACCTTTAGTCTCTGTTATCGTCTCTGAAGGCGAAGAATCTCAGCAGTTGCTAGCAACGACTTCTGATTCGTATGGGACGCTTGCGGGTATGACCTCAAACGATGGCACTCCGAACAACATTCCCTCCGCAGCAAAGAACGATGCCACAATGTCGCAAGCACTCGCAGAAGAAGCTTCCAGTTCTGAGGTGTCCAAGTCAGAATATCCACCGCCTCTCCAAGTTGCCGTCATTATGGTCTGCATTCTGAGTGCAATCTTTCTGATGTCATTGGTATGCTTCTTCTAGCCCCCTCCTACACAAGAATTTGTATTCGTCTTGCTAACCATGTCCTAGGATCGTACCATCATCGCCACCGCCATCCCCAAAATCACAGACGAATTCGACAGCATTGGCGATGTTGGCTGGTACGGAAGTGCCTTTATGCTCACAACCTCCTGTTTCCAATTGCTTTGGGGTAAATTCTACACATTCTATTCGCCGAAGTATGTTTTCCTGGCTTTGGTTGGCCTATTTGAGATTGGAAGTGCTATATGTGGTGCCGCAACAAGCTCGAGAATGTTCATCTTCGGAAGAGCATTCGCCGGAATGGGAAGTGCTGGTATCCTATCCGGGGCCATTGTGCTCATGGTATCAGCTGTTCCGTTGGCGAAAAGACCCCTGTATAACGGATACTTCAGTATCGTGTTGGGACTATCTTCAATTCTTGGGCCGCTGCTCGGAGGCGTTTTTACGACCAGCCTTAGCTGGAGGTGGTGCTTCTGGATCAATCTGCCTATCGGTGGGGTTGCAATACTGGTCATCTGGTTAGCGCTAAAGCCTACACCGGCGGCTATGCCTGGATTGAAGATCCGACAACAATTGGCTAAGCTGGACTTGCTGGGTGAATTCTTTCTTTTCTCTTGGTTATTATGCTTACTACTTGCCTTACACTGGGGTGGCAGCGGTTACCATTGGTCTGACTGGCGCATTACTTTGCTCTTCGCCCTGTTTACAGTATTCCTCGCTGCTTTTGCTGTTACAGAAGCGAAAACGCAGAAGACAGCGACAATACAGTTTCGTGTCATCACGAACAGGACCATGCTTGCAGCTATGTGGTACATGTTCTGTCTCTCTGCCACAATGCTTACCATGATCTACTACATTCCTTTGTGGTTCCAGGCAGTACAAGGAGTCTCTGCAATTCAATCCGGCAGAAATACTCTTCCTCTAGTTCTCTCGCTAGTAGCAGGAAGCACCTTCTCTGGTCAAATGGTCGGTCGACTCGGCTACTACACGCCATTCGCCATGGCCTCGTCTTGTGTTATGCCCATTAGCGCCGGACTAATATCAACCTTCGGTACCAACAGCGGTCCACATATATGGATTACTTATCAGATCATCCTCGGCTTCGGCATTGGTCTTGGTATGCAACAAGCTTCCATCGCTGTAATGACGGCTTTACAACCTGAAGACGTACCCATTGGCGTTTCTCTGGTCTTCTTCTGCCAACAACTCGGCGGTGCCATCTTCATTTCTGTCGGGCAGAATGTCTTTAGTGCAAGACTCGTCCATGGCTTGACTCGAGTAATCAAAGATCTCGACCCAGAGAAGATTATCGGTTCAGGAGCTACAAACTTGAGAAAGCTTGTGCCCAAAGAAAGCTTGCAGGATGTCCTTGTGGTTTACAATGATGCGTTGGGGTGGGTATTTGTCGTTGCTACTGTCATGGCTGCATTGTCAGCAATGGGGTCTTTTGCTTTTGAGTGGAGATCTGTAGAAGACGAACAGAGGCCCTTCAGCAAGAACGGTGATGACGAGAATCTGTTGAGCGGGAGCAGAGGTGAGCAGGACTAACAAGGTGCTATGTAGGAGGTAACTCCGTCAGCAAAGTCTTCTGTTTCTCTGCTGTCTTCTCGAGAGCTGTCACACTGTTCAAAGATGAGACGTTTTCGAGAATTTTGACTCATTTTCGAGGAGAGTCGTTCACCTCGATTAATGCTCAGGAGATCAATGATCCTAACTTAAACAGGGTCACTCCGCTAGCAACGGAACTAGGCCAATCGTTTCACTCACCAACAATCAACTTTCTGATCACCTTACAATTTATCAATCATCACAATCCGTACCATCAAAGCAATTTCCCATGTGAGAAAGCAGATCAAGCTCAAGATAGTTCCAACATCATGATCATGGTTTCCAAGCAGTATATTCAAATGATGGAGAAGTGGAACAGAGTATTTATTCAATATCTACAACAGAGTACAAGAGACAAAACATAGGAGATTCGTAAGATGATAGCTTTGCAGCTGCCAAAGGTGTAAAACAAAAACAAATCGTGAAGCTGCTAGCCAGCAGTGTCCAAATGTTTGGACAAAGCATGGTCTGTAGGCAGGGGTATATAGGTGGAGTGATGCCAAGAGACTGGATGCTCATTGGCAGGGGATGGGGTAGGTAGTCGCGCCCCAGTAAGAAGTCGAAGGCAGATCAAGACGGTTGTCTCTCGAGTTATTTCGAGTAGGCGGAGTATTTTGATCCGCGTGGGTCGCTCACAGCGTGAGACCATGATCATGGCCAGTGGACGGAAGTGGTAGGGTCAAGGTTTGAGCCAGAGGAGTAGAGATGTGATCGTAGGTGAGAAGATGAGGTAGAGATGTCTAGAAGAAGATTAGTCATCGCGCGAAAACATCAGACTGGGACTTAAACTCACAGAAAAGGAGAACACAAGCAAGCAAAATCAAGCAGGGCTAATAGCCTCACTCCTGCTCGGACTTCTATAATCACTCGTGAAGTCCGATCGCGAAGGCTGCGAGCTCAAAGCTCTCTCGTGATATCTGGCAGCATGGAACATGCCCTCTTGATTCTTGCTCCTGATCTCTCGCATGTAGTCGTTTTGGTTGTTGGTTGGTCGCCAGCCATAGTTTACGCCGCGCTGGTCATAGTCTTGTCGGCGGTATACCCAGCCTACTGCTCCTAGACAGCAGACGAAGGCGCCGCAGCAGACTATGACGATGACGATGATGGCTCCGTTACTTAGAGCCATGGTGATGCGATATGGTGTGTGAGTGTTTGAAGATGTCGATGATGGAGTGTATGAAGTCTTGTCGAACGTGAAGCGAGGGACTGATGGATGAAAGAATGGCGTGACAAGGATTGGAGTGGTGTAGACGTATATGCAGAAAGGAGGAAAAAAGAGCTGAAAAGAGGAGGTCTACCATTACTATATCTAGTCGCAGAGCATGTCGCGTTGCGTAAGCTTGTGACACGAACGGTGCAGCGAACGGATCACTTGGTCTGAGGCTGCAACAAGAAAAATACCGGACGCATCATACCACAATAAGAAAAATTGCCGGCGCATCATACCAGAATGGGCAACGATTGAGGCTGAGGCGATCAAGCCGTTCATGGTTCAGAGAAGATTCTCGTGGTCGTATGCGTATGGCCTCGTATCTACCATAAGAATCCAAGACTGTGGATCTCACCGGGGCTTTTTCCTCAAACCTTGCCAGCTGCAGGTTCGCAACGGCTACCGCTTTCCGCAGCGCAAACCCTTGAACGCTTCGAACCAAGCCTCGGAAAGGTCGACATGATTGCTTGGTATGTCTGCCATAATTCCGATGCTCTTGGGAGACGACGCGTCGTCAACGTCGATGACACGGCAAGAGGGTGGTGATGATGTGGACTGGTCTGATCAAGTGATGGCGCGAGCGGAAAGCTCGGAAACCGGCTGCGACTTGTTGGGTGTGGAGAGGTGTGGCTTTGACATGTGAACGTCAAATCGACGCGTCTTCTTGTTTCAGCCCAGCTGCCCCTCAGATGTTTCTTTTATGGTTGCCACGATCCCACCTGGATATAACTCAAAAGCCTACAGCACTCCTTCGGTCAGAGGGACGCAAAGTTCAGGTACAAGGTACATCTGATGCGATGTGGTGACATGATGGTTTCTTGCGTAAAATTGCTTGCTGTACAAGACCGTTGGTGCGGCATATTACAGAGGGCCTGAGAGCCAAAAACATGCCACCAGCCATCCGGATCAAACATGCGACCGGCACCCGACCACCATGGAATACTGCGCAGCCGCCGGACCCGACTGGATAACCGTGTCAACCATGCATGCACTGCTTGACTCATTCGCCATAACAAAAATGCCACTCTTGGTGGTGACATGAACTGGAAGTCGCGAGTTCAAAGGAGAGGGAAAAATGAATCATGCCAGGGTGACTCAAAGATATGATGGTCGTATGATAAATGCCGAGGGTGGTATTATCGACATGCTGCGAATGGATGTTGTCGATGGAGTGCGTTTGGATGTGGATGATTCATCAGACGTAGCTCGGATCATAGCGGACTCTTTGACCGCTCATGGACCACATAACGTCTCTGTTCAGTCTACGCACCTCGGCCATGTATTCTTCTTGGATGGCGGCAGGTCGGCTCCGGTCGACGGGTTCGGATCGCTTGCCAAAGGACAGGGTGAAGAGGGCATAACAGCAGAGGCATACGGCGGCACAGCCGAGGATGACAAGGAAGATGACGAGCCCCGACGATATCATCGTCGCAATGCCTCTTTGGCTCGATCAGCTTAACTCTCCTGGTTTGGCGATGAAGACGAAAGCTTAGGACATTGGTCGATGGATGGATTGGGTGCAATGGCGGTTTGTCAGGTGGAGGAATGCGATCGAGGTTGGTTGCGGATGCTTTTCTCTGCCCTTTTCTGGGTCAGCTTGCGCGGGGTCTTGACGTGGTACAGTATACCAACCAGCAGGATTTCAGCCTTGTGGCGTTCCGATCAGGGTTGAGAAGTACCAGCTTGCTGTCTTTGATTGGAGTGAATGCGTGGCGTTGATGTTCAAGTCATTCTGAATCTTCTCGAGAGTTGTTATCACTTGTTGTTTAGGGCCTCAGGGAAGGAGCTATCATCATGCGACTGCCACGTTCCCGAGCTGTCAAACTTGGCAGGTACGTTTGCGTTTGTTTGAGCATCACTCCTTCTTGTTCATACACCCCGGCGCGGAACGAGCAAAGTCATGTTGAGCAGTTACTTACACTTACCTTTTGTTCACAACCTTTGTCTAGAAGCACTTGAACAAGACAAAGTTCGAGTAAACTCTGTCGCTACTAGCCATCACCCGCAACCACTCCTGCGATGGTTCGGACTGTAGAATGCACAAGGTTTTGTAAGAGCGCTACAGTCGTCCGTGAAGAAGCGCTAAGTGCTACGCTCTTGGTGAAGGCTACCTCTATCAGGGCAAAGACTGTGCGTCTCTACAGCTATCTATACGATCATATTTCTAGCCTATATCAAGCCTGGAAGCCATCTTGATCTGACTTTGTCCATATACTCCTTATACTTCTTGCCAAGATCTACCTTTCCTTCATTCTCAGCGCCAGAAAGCATTTGCTTCTCCTCCATCTGGACACCAGTGCGAT
Source organism: Aureobasidium pullulans EXF-150 (assembly GCF_000721785.1). NCBI lineage: Eukaryota > Fungi > Ascomycota > Dothideomycetes > Dothideales > Saccotheciaceae > Aureobasidium > Aureobasidium pullulans. The sequence goes on along the minus strand of NW_021941065.1, from coordinate 59,032 downwards.
AAACACCCACGATGCCAAGGAGGCATACAGCGAGAGCTGGAACTCTCCAACCAGCATCGTCTCTACCCGCAAGTGCAGTCAAGGCTCCAGTCCAACCAAGAAGATAGGCAGTGTAGGCAGGGTGACGGACATAAGCGAATGGACCGAAGTCAATGATGAAGTCGGGTGTGTTTCCACCAAAAATTGCGGGCAGTCGTCCTCTTTGAGTCGTGTACGCAGTCCAGCTGAAGAGTGAGACACTCATAGCCGTGAGTGCATTGCCGATCAACTGTAGGGGACTCGAGCCTGGGGCTGGTAATAGCAAAGGTGACGACAGCAGAGTACCGGCACCGCTAAAGGTAGCAAGGGCGGCAAAATGGAGCGGGTATGCGAAACCATTGCTGGGTCGAGGGAAGTTGATCAGGATAGCATAGGCTTGATTCAGCAATGTGCCAGAGTAAAGAATCGATGTTGGTGAAGACAATAGGCTGCTGGGATGTAAGTCTGCGATTGACAGAGCCATTTTTAGATCAACGTGATTTAGGTTGTCGAGTTCAGTGCAAGAATCTGTTATTTCTCAGACGTTGGTGAAGAGTCGAGACAGATCAGACATGCAGAAATGCAGAAATGCAGAGACGCAGGAGTTGACTCGTCTTGTCTTCTGAGACGTCGAATCGTCGGACGCTTCTACGCAGCGCTGGAAAGAATAGCACACAGACCGTTTGCTATCAACGAACCAGTGAGCGTTTCAGCTTTCGAGGGTAGATGTCAAGTCAGACAGTGGATGACAGGTGCAGGACTGGGCCGAGCCGCAAACGATGATTGACAACAACAGCTGACAGATGGGATGCAGATGTTTCGGACTTGAGTCAAAGCCAAAACTTGTGTGGTTCATGTGGTTGTCGGAGTAGCAGCGTGGAGAGACGACTTTAGCTGCATGTTGTGCACGAGTCGTGACGCTATGGCCGGCTGTTGGTATCAAAACCCTCAGTCTTTGGACGGATTGATATACATCTAAAACATGCTGATGGACAAGAGATTCTTGCAACATGTACGCCGCGTTGGAACAGACATGATATCCAAGTCGAATTCAGGATGTCCGGATTCTGTAGGATCCGCTTACATGGTACGGAGTTCATGTATTGTTGTGAGCTGGGAAGATGCTTGTTGTGGGCTGGAGATACCATGGGCTTGGGTACCCCCAGCTGCTGAGATGAGCCAATCAAAAGAGACAATCATGCCAAGTCCGGAGCATTTTGAGATTGATGCTTGCACCTTCCGTTGCAATTCCCCCTCCCTTTCCGCTGCGACTGTCTTGGGTGTGTTTGTTTCGTCCAACGAGTCGTTGTCTCTCTTCCCAGACTGCTGTCAAGGAGAGAACAGCCCCCAGCGAACTTTCTTCTCCTTCTTGCAATTGTCGAATATCCATTTCCTTTTCTTCTTCTGCTTCTGCTTCCATCCTTTGCTTTGTCATTTTACTCGCCCAAAACAACCTTTCAACGGCCGCCCACTGTTTGTCGCCGGCAACCCACAACAACAACATCCCGCATAACTTATCATATCGCCTACGCCTCTGATGCAACCCATTCGCTAATCCTCTTCTTTCGACGATACTAATCCTGTTCGATTCTTGCGTGTCGCGACAAAGTCGCGCACCTGCGGCTGTACACAATGGCCACGACCGCCAACATGTCGTCAAACGGCGACGACCCCTTCGTCAATCCCAATTCCTCCCAACCGAGTCCGCACCGCTATGCCTCGTTCGACAACCAGGTCTTTTCCCTCTACAACTCTGGTTCTCCAGCTCAAGCGAAGCGCGCGCTTGAGGCACATCTCAAGGACACAGAGCGACGCATTCAAGATGCCTCAAAGCTCGGCACTACTCTACTGCAACAGCGCAAGGATTTGGCTGCCCGCCTGAAAGAAGTCGAGGAGGGCGCATCCGAGGACATCACACCCGAATTGCAGAAGAAGTTGGATCAGCTGGAGAAGGATTACACCGAGATTGGCAAAGACTCAGCTCGTGCCTTTTTGCCAAAGTCACGCATTGTGTCAACAGACTTCAGCGCCGCTCCACCAAGCCCTGCCCTCTTTGTTTCCGAGGCCCGTCCTTCTCCTGTCAAGCGCAATCCAACCGAGGGCTCCAGACGACAGCGCAACCAGCCTACCAATCGTGTCCACGATATCGAGTTTGCTACAGAGATCAGCACATCCCTTCTGGCTCAAGTCAGACAGCTGCAAGCAGTTCTGGCTGAGAAAGAGAATGCACTCAAGGATGCCACAGCGCAGAAGGAGCAGCTCGAGACAGATATCACAAGCTTGATGCAGCGATTGCGCATGCTGGACGAGAGCGAGCAGAAGTGCAAGGACGAGAACTGGAATCTCGAGACACAGATGCAAGACCTGACAGCGCAGCTGAGAGAGGCAACCGACAAAGAGCAGCGCTTGTCGCAACAGCTCAAGTTTGCACAGGCCGAGAAGGACACAGCCGAGCGCGAGCTGGAAGAACTCAAAGCTGCTCATGGGAAGCTCAGTGATGACCACGAGTCAGTCAAGAAACACCACGAAGCCGAGCTTTTTACCTTGCGTCGCGACGTCAACAACCATCAGACAGCGCGTGATGGTCTGCTTAAGAAGGTCGAGGAGTTGACAGCGCAAAACACTCAGTTGGCAAAAGCCGTAGCTGCTCGGTGGAATGCCGACAGTCAGCCTCAGGACAGCAATCGCTCCCTAGGCCGCGACAATGGTGACTCGGAAGTCGCGACTCCAGATGTCTCTCCTCAGAACTCGCCCATCAAGCCCACCCCCAGACATGGCATGCTCGAAACCGAGACTCTCAAGTCTTCTCTTACCCACGCCCACCGCATGATCCAGAACTTGAAGAACAACATCCATCGTGAAAAGACGGAAAAGTTTGAGCTCAAGCGTTTGCTGCAGGATGCAAGAGACGAGCTTGATAACAAGCGCACCGACGGTGGTGTTGGTCTTTCTGTGAACAAGAAGCGTCGCTCTGACGACAGCGGCATCAAGTTCAACAAGGGTGCCCGTGCCGACAAGCTCGGAGCTGCCAGATCCGCTAAGCACGAAATCATCATGGACGATGACGAGTGGGAAGATCAATCCCTGATTGAGAGCCCTAGCCGTCCTGCTACTCGCAACATCAGCTCGGGCGTTGTGCCTTTCGGAAACTTCAACTTTGGCAGAACTGCTGGTGCTTTTGGCAAGCCCGAGAGCGCCGATACTACTGATGCATTCGAGACTGCTGACGAGCGTGGAACCACCGATGCCTTCGAGACAGCCAACGAGGATGACGACAACACCAACACAGAGACTGAGGGCGCCTTCCAGACCGGTGCTGAGACCATCAACGGCGATAGCAGCGACGATTTGACCGAGACTGAATTCAGCCCTACCAAAGACCAAGGTTCCTCTTCCCGACCAGTATCCAGACCCGGCCCGTACGCCACTAACAAGGCTGAGAACCGCCTCTCATTCATGTCCACTGCCTCAACGTCCGCAGACGAGTTCGAGAATGTCAAGACCCCTGTCCAAGGTCAGCAGCCAAAGTACAAGCTACGCCTTAGTAAGGGTCGTCGCTCAAACAATGGGTCTGCTCGCAACAGTGCCATCTTTGCCAGCGATTCTGCCGACAGTCCCGCCAGCCAGGCCAGCCAGAGAACTCCTGTTCAATTCGGCCAGAGTCTCAGTGCCGAGCTTGACGGCTTGAGCAACGACAGCGATAGTGGTGAGGAGACATCAACCGATGCAGGTATCGAGTCTGCTCCTATGAGTCCTGAAGCTGTCATAAGACCTACTCTTGCCGATGCTCCCATCATCACTGAGGTTTCGAGGCCCAAGATGGTTGATTCTGCTATGATGACCGAGCCTTGGGAGCCCGAGTCAAAATCTGTCGTGGGTGTTGCCGCCGGCGTTGTCGGCACTGCCATTGCTGGAGTTGCTGGTTACGCACTTGGCCACTCATCTTCTCATGACGACGACAAGACAGCACTCAACGAGACCCCCAAGGATGTTGCGGAAGACGCCGTTCAAGCCCCTTCTGCTGCAACCTCAACCTTGCCGGGTCAGTTTGTTGATAGCGAGCCAGCCTCCACGGTTGCGACACCGAAACCGTCGTCGGTAGAGACCGAGCGCGAAATCGTCCCTAGACTTGTTCCTACGCCTGAGGTCAAGAAGAATTTCGCTGGTATTGTCTCACAAGACTTTGCACCAGTCGTTCCAGCCCAACCTGCGCCACAACCTTTGAGCATGGCAAACTTCTCAAGCACCCACACGGAACCTGTCGCTGCAGTGCCAGTGCCCAAAGAGGTTCCACAATTCGCCATGTCGACATTCTCATCCTCGCATACCGAACCAGTCACCGCGGTGCTGCCTGTCAAGGAGGTCGAAAAGCTGTCGATGTCGACCTTCTCTACTTCCCACACCGAGCCCGTCATGGCGGCTCCTGTGGTCAAGGAGCCCGAGAAGTTCTCCATCTCGCAGTACTCTGCTACCCACACAGAGCCTGTGGCGCCTGTGTTGGAGATCAAGGAGCCCCAGAAGTTCTCCATCTCGCAATATTCTGCTACACACACAGAGCCTGTTGCACCCATTGTAGAGACCAAGACTCCCGAAGTGTTGTCTCTCTCCACCGGCCCTGTCTCGCACACAGAGCCTCTCGCACCTGTTTCCATGGCTAAGGAGCTTCCATCCTTTGCCATGTCTCCTTTCAGGTCAATGTCATCGGAGCCTATCTCACCTCCTACGCCGGAACCTATGCAGACTCCCTCCTTGGAATTCTCATCTTTCACCACCTCTCATACTGAGCCTCGCACTCCCAGCATGTCACAACTGGACAAGGAGGTCGAATCAAAGAGAGATGCCTACACATTCTCGACCGTCCGCTCTCAGCATTGGGAGCCAATCGTTGAAGAAGAGGCCTTCTCTCCTACCAGACGCAGCTCAAAGCCTACGGGTTTGTTCCTGATGGAAGATGAAAAGGCGCTGCCCGAGGACATGAACAAGAACATTCCGGGCACAGATGCCGCTCGACCTGGCGCTGCGTTCCTTGCATCCGAAATCCAATTCCCACCTCGAACTAGCAGTAGGGATGGTCCCCAGAACAAATCTCTAACGCAAGAACCTCGTTTGTATGGTGGTGCCAAGGGAATTAATCATCATGAACCAACACTCGTCTTTGCGGACGAGAACAACACAACTCCTCAAATCGAGCAGGAGAGCCAGTTCAGACAACCGTTCGCAGAGGTGTCCAATAATGTCGGTACCAGTCAGCGCAGCATGTCGAACAATGGTGAGAGACCTATCATGAAGCGTACTTCCACTTCTGAGATGGGAACTCAAACCGCTGTCTCGTCTGACGAGATTGACAAGATGATGAGACGCAAGACTCCGTTGACTATTCCAGCTGTCAACATTGATGAAGGAACACCGCTTAGACCTGAGAGTCCGAGAAGGGCTTCAGAAACACCGTACGCGGCCGATGGTGCTAATATGAAGGCGCCTCGTCGCCCCGCCAGCTCTGGCAGCATGTACAAGAACACCGTATCGCAGCCACCTCTTCCTCCAGACCACAATCAACGCATTGCTGCAGCTGCAGGACAGAAGAACTTGTCTGCCGGAATGGCACCTCCACCAATCCCGACAGGCTCGCTCAACAAGCCACCTCCATCACTTCGTTCGCGCACACCAAGCATCAGCAGATCCATTCAGTCCGGACGTGGCACTGTCACCCGCGCCCTTGCACCGATTCCTGCTGGCCGTCCAGATCCAATGTCGCCTACTACACGCGCCAGCTCAATCTCAAGCTTTGTCTCTGAGGTTGATGAGCGCATCCAACCTGGTAGAGGAGTCTTGTACCCTGAAGATATGTTACCTGCCACTGATCCTCGCATGATCCAAGCTATCACTCAGACCATGATTGGAGAATATCTTTGGAAGTACACACGAAAGGCTGGTCGTTCTGAAATTAGTGCTTCAAGACACAGAAGATTCTTCTGGGTCCATCCATACACCAGAACGCTGTACTGGAGCGAGCATGACCCCTCAACACTTGGCAAACAGCAGTCAAAGGCCAAGAGTGTCGCTATCGAAGCGGTTCGCGTCATTACAGATGACAATGCATACCCACCTGGCTTACATAGGAAGAGCTTGGTGATAGTAACTCCAGGTCGTGAGATTGTGTTCACAGCACCCACCGCTCAGAGACACGAGACTTGGTTCAATGCACTTTCTTACCTCCTGCTTCGCACAGGATCTGAGCGCGAAAACGAAGAGATGACTCAAGATATGGTCGACGAGTTCAACCCGACTATGCGAAGTCAAAGCCGTAACACTGTTCGCACCCGTATGAGTCTCAGCAGTTACAACAGCAGGACCACTCGCAACTCTTCACCGCAAAGACCTCACGCTTCTGAAGTGCCGTCATTGGCGAACAGACAGTCTGCGGCTGCCTCTCAAAGACGAGGCGCGCAGACTCCTGGTTCGGCTGATGGGTCTCAAGGACGCATGGGCATCATGGGCAACTTATTCAAGAGTCCAGGTGGAAGTATGCGTGGCAGCTTCTCCAGCAGGCGGAGTAAAAGTGCTATGAGCACACGCCGGCCGCTTGAGCCGACGATCTATGATGCAAGTGTGGTCGAGGATAGTACTGAAGATCTGGGTGCTGTGCTCACTGGACATATGCACAACCACGATGGATTGGAGAACGTGAGGGCGTGCTGTGATGGTGAGTTTTCCCTGAGTATCGCTTAAATCAGTCATGTACTAACCTACCATAGGCAAACATGATGTTGGCTCTTTGTCTAGAAGTGCAGGACGACATGTCATGGGTTCTATGCGACACACCCACACCAACGGTACAGCTATGTTGAGCAACCAACATTTGACTGCAGAACCGTTATCTACTTCAAACCGTGCGCGACGAGAATAAGCCAGTCTGATCTTACTGATCTCTCGCCTTGCACCATTTTCGTATTTCTGATTCCGGCCTGTTTTGCGGCATGTCACTGGCTTGATCATTGTCTGGGACTTTTTTTTTAACTGTTTTGTTCCAGCTTACCACATAGCTTACTCTTCATCTTCATTCTCCTTTGTTCCTTTCACTGCCTTATAGATCTGGATTGCAAAAGGATCAGTTCTTGTTTTGTATCAAGTCGCACATTGCCCATTACTTCATCTTGTCAACAATATCTCAACTTGAGCTGTTGATCTAGTGATTGTATCCTCTTATTCATGCAATACCCATATGAAAAGCACTCTGAGTCTGTTCGAATATCTCGTGGTAGTTGATACGCGCAGTCACAGCGAGTTTGTGTTTCTGGAATGTCAAGCTCGGCTAACATGTCCCAAAACTAAGCTCATCTCAGATAGCGTGGCGCGATTAAGCTTTCGAAGCACGCGATCAATCCTCCACGAACGAAGGAAGAGAGTTTAACGAAATCAAAAGTTGTCTCGAACCTCAACAATAATGTTCTCCTTTTGTCTCCCTTTAACATCATCGCCTTCAGTTGCTTGACTCGTGGGACAGTTCTCGCGGCCATGTCTATTACTGCTGCTTATGATGCGCAGCCGAGCAAGACTGTAGATGTGGGCGCTTATGGCGTGCAGGATAACGTTCAACATGGCGACTTTGTTACGGAGAACGAAGAGCGTGATTTGAGACGTGGTCTTGCGCAGAGGCATATCCAGATGATTGCGCTTGCTGGTATGGATATCGCTATGTTTGTATCCATATCGATTTCTGACTAAACCCCTCCACAGGTGCCATTGGAACTGGACTCTTCATTGGACTCGGATCTTCTCTGCAGACTGGAGGACCTCTGGGTGCTTTACTTGGCTATGCTTTCGTCGGTCTAATTGTTTGTGCCGTCCAATTCGCCCTTGGAGAAGTCACTGCCCTTCTACCCGTCACTGGATCGTTTGTCCGCCATGCCGAGTTCCTGGTCGATCCTGCTCTGGGATTTGCTGTGGGTTGGAACATAGTTTACGGAAATTGGCTTTCGATTCCAGCGGAGATATCAGCCATCTGTGTGTTGTTCCAATACTGGACTGATATCAATTCGTCGCTTTTCATCGTCATTTTCATCATCTTGACCTTTGTGGTTGGAATTGCTTTTGTGGGAATCTATGGAGAGGTCGAATTCTTCTTTGCCCTGCTCAAGATCCTACTGGTTGTTGGACTCATCATTCTAGGTCTTTGCATTGATCTCGGAGGTGTACCTGGAACTCCCAGAATTGGGTTCAGGTATTGGTCAAAGCCCGGCCCCTGGGTTGAGCACATCGCGACTGGATCTTGGGGCAACTTCCTCGGCTTCTGGAGCGTCATGATCAATGCAGTCTTCTCCTTTGCTGGTGTCGAATCTATCGCCATGGCCGCAGCCGAAACCAGAAACCCTCGCCAGAACATCCCCAAAGCGTGTAAAAGAGTCTTTGCCCGTGTTTCTCTTTTCTACATCCTCACGGTCTTGATAGTTGGCATGTTGGTCTCCTCCGACGACGAGCGCCTCCAAGACGAAAGCGGTACTGCTGCACAATCTCCTTTTGTCATTGCAGCTTCAGCGGCGGGGATCAAGGCCATTCCGTCGATCGTGAATGCTGTGGTCATTACATCTGCTTGGAGTTCTTCTAATCAGGCTCTGCTTGCTGGAACTAGAGTACTTTACTCGCTGGCGTTGAAGAAACAGGCACCTGCAATTTTCCTCCGCACGACTTCTTGGGGTGTGCCTTATATGTGCGTGTTGCTTCAGACAGCATTCATGTTCTTGGCCTTTATGAGCTTGAGCTCGGGAGCATTGACCGTGTTCTACTGGATGGTTGATTTGGTCGGCTGTGGAGTTTTGATCTCTTGGTCTTGCGTCTTGGTCAATCATCTCAGATTGCTGGCTGCGATGAAGAAGCAGGGTATCGCGAGAACAGAGTTGCCGTGGCATAATAAGTGGACTCGTAAGTTGAAACAATCGAGTCATGATGATGGAAACGATACTGACCAAGAGCCAGCTTACTCCTCTGCCATTGGATTGGCAGCGTGTCTGTTGATTCTTCTCACCAACGGCTTCTCGGTCTTTACTCATGGTGGTTGGTCTGCGAGCTCCTTCGTTTCGTCTTACCTGTACGTTGCACATCCTCTCATATTTTAATGCTGTTTACTGACCAATTTCACAGAGATATCCCTCTGATTTTGATCGCCTACCTCGGCTGGAAGTACGCCAAGGGTACAAAGTTCGTAGCTCTGGAGGACATCCCCATCAGAGCTGCTCTGGACGAGATCAGGGATAACCCAGAGACACCTGAGCCGATGAGAAAAGGCTGGAAAGGTGTTGTGATGAAGATGCTTTGGGAGTAGCTTCAACTTCAGTTCTTCTCACACAGTACCATGCTTCGATAATTACAAATTGATCAAACCATCTTTGTGTTCGTGTCCGTCAAAGTCGCCAGACTCATGGTGAAGACCTTGTCACTTTGGACTGATCGCTCCTGCCGAATTTCGAATCATGCATCAGCGCCTTCAGGCCCCCAGAGCCAACAATGCTCTCATATACCCCGTAAAAACTTATCGCCACATTCATGTTGTACCCAATTCCTCGCAAATAGTCGGCGGCCCCAACCCCGCAAAAAATTACATAGCCCCACCACCGGCAAACCGCCGAAGCTCAAGCCAAAAAAGAAATTTCTCCGCTGACACCAGATGATCTGCCAAAAGCAAAAGAGATGAGTTCCGACACGGGGAATTGAACCCCGGCCTCCTCGGACCTGGTTGTTCTTACGAACGGTTTGAGAGCGAGAAATCCTAGCCACTAGACCATATCGGATTTGATGGAAGAAACAACACAAATTGCAGATATGACTCATCGATTGCCATGCCAACGAATGCGTTCCAGCTCAAGGCGCATCTAGTCGACCACTCCCCGAGCCTCTTCAAGTATGTACTTCGAAGCAAGGGTTCTCGATGGTCGTCATAGCATTGTTTCGTGAGCTTGAGATCTGATCCATCGCATTGTGCTTGTAAAGTTACGTAGGGCCTGGTTGGTACGTCCTTCAGTGCCAAAATATATCACCCTTGACCGCGCTTAGAGTCTTTCGGCCTGTAAGAATGCACAATTTTCTTGAGACCCTCACCCTTATCCGTGGAGAGATGTTTGGAATTTTGCACTCTCAGTGGAGGCTATCGTAAATTTAGTAGAGATTGTGCATTTCTACGATGAAGTGCGCGACAACTTGGAAGCAAGAGAGATTGACTAGTGTGATAGTAAATTGGAATACATCGCCATCTATAGTGTAAATAACCCGTGTCCTTGATACAAGGCCAGCCAGTTTACTTGCTAGCAACAACTCCAGTTTCTGCCATGGAGAGCTGATCAAGATCGCTATCGATTGAACGCCCTCTGGCTCCTTCCTCAAGTGTGACAAATCCGAGTGCCTGGTACATAAGGACAACGATAGCCTCCTCAATCAAAGCCATACATAGCATGATGGTAACGTTGCCATAAATAGAGCTGAATGACCTCAAGTTGGCAAAGATGGACACGGCAGAGTATGCAATGCGCACAGCCAACAAGGGCAAGCTGATAGCAAATACGCCGACAGCAATCTTTTGTGTCTGAGACCCCGCAGCTCTTGCTTTGCCGAGGGTGTGGATGGCCATGAAGACAATCAATGCCCAGGAGATGATAAAAATTATGATACTGGCTTTCTGAATGCTGTCGGGCTTGTATGAGCCAGTAGAGCCCCAGTTAGAGGTTGCTCTAATACCGCCGGCAATACCGAGAATGAGACCGACAGTGACCAGGATTTGGCAGAATTTCATCGAGTCGCGGCCAGCAACCTGAGGGAAATCGGTGCCTGCGCGTTGAGCCAGTCTCCTCAGAAGTACGAGAGAAGCCGACAATAGGAGGGAAACACAGATGGAAAAGGTCGTAACATAGCCAGCCCAAACGCTTGTATTGGTAGGATAGCTAATCGTTGCTAATTGGAAAGCGGCGCAGAGGATTCGTCCGATGCTGAAGACGAGTAAGATACGCTCGCTGGCAGTCTTTCTGAGTCCATGTTGAATCAGTCGTATCGTCGAGAATATTGCTGTGCCAGTGTAGAATATCAAGACGGCGATGAAGACGGCGTTACGTTCAGTCAACATTGTGTATGAGTGGTTGTTCGTATTGACTCTGAGGCAGATGAGAGTGGTTCGAAGATTCTTGGAATTGTGATGAGTTGTGTATGGAGAGGAGTCCTGAGAGAATTGGACGATGACAAGAACATGCAGACCGTGAACGGAGAGGTCTTATATGTTATTACAACATTATAACAAAATCCTTCCTGCCTGGTGGCAGTGCTTCACAGCGCGCGCAGGCTTCCGAGTTGGGGTTAGTCCATCACCAACACAAGCAATATCGCGGCTTAGAGACAAGCACATGTCAAGACTTACGGAAGCTCTGACGATTCATCAACAGGCGGGAGGATTCTGTAATCGCAAATTCGGTGCATGTGGATATGGAAGCAAGGAGTTGCTGCAGCGGTGACTGGTGGGGCAAGCGCCGTGAGCGCGCTGCATACTGAATCGGGTATAGCGTGCGGCGAGTAAGATCGCCGAAGGATTCAGGTCGCCTTTGCACTCTGGATAACTCCACTCTCAAGCAATGTCGTTTGCCCTTGTTCCTCTTCTGGAATGCATCGCGCTCGCCAATTTACCTGACCGTGATGCCTTATCGTGGAAAGCCGTCACAAGGTTGCGATGAGTGTCGTAAACGACGCAAGAAGTGCGACCTTCGACCCGGTGGATGTGGGCGATGCACAAATGCACGTCGTCAATGTCCTGGATATCCCAAGCCAGATGAATTGAGAATATGCGACCAGAGTGCCGAAGTCATTTCCAAAGCACGCGTCGCACATTTTCGAGAACGTGCGACAGACATGATTGACGCTTTCGATATTTCGACTCGATCATCCTCTCCGTACTCTTCAGACAGCTGCTCATCGGCCGGTCATTCGCCTTTGACGATGACATCCTATGTGTCTCCTCCATCCGTGGATAGCGATGACCAGTCCTTTGCATTCTTCTTCAACAACTGGGTGATCAACAACGGCATGTATCATAATTTCGTCCACGAGCCTGGTAACAAACACCTGATCGCGAGCATAAAGGCTTTCAGCATTGCTAGCTTGTCCAAAAATTCCTCGGACAGGCGTCTACTTACCTCAGCACAGTATCAGTACACCACCGCATTGAATCTCACCAACACTGCTCTTCGGAATCCTGCCCAGGTTCTGCGTGATGAGACATTGCTTGCTATTCTTGTGCTCACAAACTACGAGACCCTGACAGGCGGAGTCGAGCGAAGTTTGAGTGCCTGGGAGCAGCACATCAATGGTTCAGCCTCCCTACTCGGTCTTCGCGGCCTCGAAGGTGTTCGAGGCAAGGCTGGTCGAGTACTCACCTTACATGTCATCACCGGCATCAATGTCGTATGCTTGCTTCGCTGCTTGCCTACTCCACCAGTTGTCCATCTGTTGCAGGCAAAGATCTTTGAGTTTCTTTACGAGCCAGATAATCCTGTCATACGATTCCAGCGGCTGAATCTCGATTGTGCAGACTTCAGACACGCCGTCACGTGTGGTCTCATCACATCTCCAGAAGCGATCATTGCTCGTGCCGCTGAGCTGGACTTGAGGCTCACGACCGCATTTGCTGGTGTGCCGCAAGGCTGGGACCCCGAGATCATTGCGCACAGCGTGAAGAGACACCATGTACAGGCTGGACTACCCGGCTTTGAGCTGAGGTATGCAGATCAAGCGACCAACTATATCTGGGCGTCGTATCGTTCTAGCCGGATAATGGTCAACGAGATTGTGCTTCAATCGATTGAAAGGGACACACACGTACATCGATCTGCTTGGGGGCACTCACACACCATAGTGCGGCAATGCCAGACTGAGATCTTGGCCAGTATGCCCCAGTACACATCGCAGAGTGGCGAGCAACTTCCATGGTCTGGCTTCAAACGCCCTGTTCGTTACTTTGTTCCTGAGGCTGTGTCCAGCAGTCTCCCTATCATGCGGGCATTATCCGGTTATGGTGTACTGTGGCCGTTGTTTGTCGCTGGCACATGCTCCACGACCACTTCTGAGATCAGGGATTACGTGGCAGACGTGTACGGATACTTCGGAGAGCAGTTGAAGATTGAACAGGCTCTTGTGCTACGTCAGATGATCTGGTCGCTCTCCAGAGCCACCTCAGACCCAAGGCCTGGCAGTGGCAGTGTTTTGAAGAACGACACGGTACATGGAGAGTATAACAAATGAGCTCGGCACGCCTGATGACCCTGAGTAATCGGAGTGGGCAGGAAAGCCGATGCCCTTATCCACGCGACAGAATGCTCCGTCGCTTTCCTAGAAAACCCGACTTCACCGAGATCGGATGTGCAAAATCAGGCGGAGAACCAAACAGCCAAGCAAGCCATCAGTATCATATTGGTGGCTGGACGAAAGCAAGAAAGCATGAAAGCATGAAGCACAGACTGGTCTTGCCAACAAAGGACTTTTGAGTTCTAGAATGCCTGACCCCAATCTCTCGCTCCGCCCTGCCAAGGTGTGGAGAGCCGCATACCAAGCCCATCGGACAGCCGCCAAGCCGACCGCAGCAAAACGTGCCATACCCCGCCATGCATCTCCGACACTTCGCACTGCACGTATGGCTTGGTATAACACTTCCAAGCAGTTCGAGAGCCATGTTGCATGCCTTGGCTGACTTGAGCACTGTTTGAATTGTTGGTCAACAGTGACATTGTGACTTTGAGGCTTGGTTTGTCCAAGACCAGACGCGTAGGGTGAAGTCGGGACACAGTTGGTGACCATGTTGCAAGTATCCTATAAAGTCTGATGAGACTCCAGCATTTCATACAGCATCATCCTCAAGTCAGTCATACAACATTCAAGCACCAGTCATTATCATTATGCTGTTCAAATCACTAGCTGCTCTCGCAGCCATCCTGCCATCCGCCTTCGGTTGTCCCCACGAGTCACATATGCGCAAGAGACAAGCCGCAAATGAGACTATCGAGAATCCGGAGTGGGCGTATGAGGCCAGTTACAACTGGGGACGCCTTGATCCGATGTACGCTCTTTGTCAGACCGGCACACAACAATCACCTATTGCTCTTTCACTCGGCAATGGCCTGTCTCTCAACCACATCCCTACCTTCCACAACTATACCGGCAATGTCACTGGCAGATTCCGCAACTGGGGCTACGGACCTGCCTTTTCCCTTAGTCATGATGACTTGACATCGAACCCTTCGTTCACGTACGACAACGAAACTCTCTACCTTCTCGGCTGGCACATCCACGCGCCTGCCGACCACTCCGTTGGTGGTGACCGTAGCAAGGCAGAGATGCACTTTGTCCATGCCGATGCCTCCGGCCACGAAAAAGCCGTCCTGGCCTTCCGTCTCGATCCCGGTAACAGCGATGCAGCTTTCTTCAGCCAGCTACCTTCCATGATCGGCTTCAACGAGACTGACACCGAGTACGAGCAAGAAATCAGCATGGATGTTGATCTCGCTTTGGCTTCTGTTTTGCACTTCAACGAATTCTGGACCTACCAGGGCAGCCTGACTAGCCCTCCTTGCCGTGAGGGTATCCGTTGGTTCGTGGCTAGACAAATTCTGTTCACTGGTGTCAAGCAGATGCAGGCGATCTTGGGTGCTAGCACTTACTCTGCTAGAGCTGAGCAGGAGGTTTGGCAGCACAGAATTAACGAGTAGGCGGGTGTGGAACATACATCTTGGGAGGCTGTTGTACATAAACACCGTTCGTAACATATCTTGGTATTAGACTCATGTTGGAAATGCATTCGCTTTATTCACCCGATGAATCTTCTGTACAGTTAAGATGTTGATATGAAGCGCGTACTCTTTTTTCTTTGCCTTAACAATATTAACAACACTAGCTATACAAATGCACAAGGTTCCTCCGAAGTTCTAAGCTTGTGACTGGAAGCTCGTCTCCTCGTACGCTCTGTCCCTTGAGAGCTCGACAATCCGAAAACCTTCGTGCTTTCTGATAGTCAGGAACAACCCGCAACCAGTTACTTCGTGGTGGCGATATCGAGTCAAAAATCGAGGTTCCCCTTATGTGAAAGGATATTCGTACTGTTCCATCGAAACAAAGCTTCACAATTGCCAACAACAAATAATGGCACTAACAGCCTCGTAAAGATAAGAGAACACCTTGAGAAATACACATAACGCTGTAAGCTCCTTTTATATGACTAGTTTGGCTAGAGGTTTCGAGCCTAGCAATTGATGTCGATGATGAAGAAGTAATTCATGTTTAAGCCAGGGTTCCACGTTTAACATCGGCAATTGACGTCGGCTTTTGAAACCACTGCATTTGCCTTGACGACTTCCGGACCTTCCAAGCATGAAGTGGAGTAGGTATCGTAGTTGCACGACAAAATCAGTAGAGGAGCTCGATCGTGTTTCTGTAGTATTACATCCATCAATTACGTTCACCAACATGGCAAGCTCATCTCCAGTCACCTTTGCCATCATAGGTACAGGACTCATAGGTCCTCGCCATGCATCGGCAATTGTCAATACCTCATCAGCAGAACTCCTTTGTCTCGTCGACCCAAATCCTGCAGCCGTAGCAGTCGCGAACCAATTTGGAGTTCCAATCTACACTTCGCTTACAGACATGCTGGCATCAGCTCACAAGCCGCAAGCAGCGATCATCTGTACACCGAACCATACTCACGTCCCCATATCGAAGCAGTTGTTGACTGCTGGTGTATCGGTACTCTGCGAGAAGCCTATTGCTACGGACATGGACAGTGCGATGGACGTCCTGGACCACGTGAAACAGAGCAAGGCAGCATTCGCAGTTGGTCATCATAGAAGGTTCAACCGCTATGTGAGAGCTACCAAAGCAGCTCTACCTTCGTTGGGACGCATCATTGCCATTTCTGGGCTCTGGACGATCTGCAAGCCGCCGGAGTACTTCGAAGGAGTGGGACAGTGGAGGAAAGACGGTACCAACGGTGGACCTATCCTCATCAATTTGGTACATGATATCGACATCCTGCAATACTTATTGGGACCGATTGTCAGGGTGTCGGCGGAAGAGACGATCAAGCAGAGAGGATTTGATGCCGAGGAAGGTGCCGCCGTCTTGCTGAGATTCCAGAGTGGATGCGTGGGGACATTTATAGTCTCAGACGCTGTGCCATCACCTCACAATTTTGAATCTGGCACTGGAGAAAATCCAACTATTCCAGCTACAGGCATGGACTTCTACAGAATATTTGGCACAGATGCCTCACTGAGTGTGCCAGATATGAAGAGGTGGAGTTATGATGGTAGAGAGAAGACCTGGATAGGAAAGTTGAAAGAGGAAGATCTAGTCGTGGAGTCGACCAAGATACCATTCGAACTGCAGGTTGAACAGTTTGTGAAGGTCGTCAAAGGTCAGGAGGAGCCAACTTGCTCGGGAGAGGATGCCGTGAGGGCTCTGATTGTTGTTGATGCAGTGAAGAGAGCCATGAGAGAAGGAGTTGCGATTAATATCCCTTCTAACTAGAGTCGACGAAATTATGACTGTAGTGATATGTATCGATAGGTATCGTGAGTGTAAGAAAGAAGTCGCACCAAAGCCGAGAGCTCATCTCAGCCTCCCATGGACAGGCTGGCCAGCTATCGAAATGCAAGGTGTTTTGTTCCTTTGGACGCACGCCCACAGAGAGCGACGTGCTCTCTGTTTAAGATTGTGTCGAGACAAAAAAAACATTGTGGTTTTTGTGTTTCGACGGTTGGCAGTTGACGTGTTTTAGGGGTTTGTGACCCTCCACCCCTGGAGGCGCCATCTCGCCGTACATTATTTGCGCATCTCATCAGCTGTATAGTTGATCCGGGAGATGGGAGAGTAGGTACGTGTAGGAATATCTGCGAGTCTTCGAGATTGATTCTCCCCGTGTGCTAAATTCCGTCACTTCCAGCCATTTTCCACAGCCATGCCTAGGGTTGTTTAGTCTGTAGAAATGCACAATGTTCTCAAAATCGCTTTAGTCGTCCACAGAGAGGCGCTAACTATCACACTCTTAGTGGATGGCTGTACTGATCTTAAAAACATTGTGCATTTCTACAGCTATACGCGTGACAAAGTTCCGCACACGGGGAGGATTTTGCTTATACCCGCACCCCGCAGATTGTCCTTTCTCCGCGTCGATCTCCCCAAAACCCCCTTGACCGTTCGCTCGGTTAGTAGCGCTCGCCAGATACTCGGGCCAGGATAGTGGGCGCACGCGTCACAACAATAATATCGGACTTCTCGCAAGAGTTGGGCTCCTCGAGTAAAGCTTCTTCCAACGATTGAGCATTGTATCATACTCTTCCGGACTCACCGATTGTTATCATAAAGTCATGGCTGGGAGATACACACACTCAAATGAGAGGGGATTGTGCGCGCCATCATAGCGACGTGGGATGGCAATACGAATGGCGATAACTCACAGGCGCCACCTCGCGTATTCCCACCCCTCATCATTCTTCCAGAAAACCGGTACGTAATTACCACTGCAAAGGATCTCAATTGATCCTCAAGCTTATCTTGACGTTCGCCACATGCGAAAGAGATGACAGCATGCTTGCACTCACAGAAGAGCACTTTCGTTCTGCGGTGAGGAAAAATCGAGCTGTGAGATGGTATAGCATTTACTCGTCGTCACGACTCAAGCACCGCGACAAGCCTCACCAAGATCCTTGCCAACCAGCGACAAGCAACTTAAGCTCACGGACAAGGTCTCAAACCCTGGAGCTTGATCTGCCAAGTGCCCACGGCGTAGTGCTTGTGACCATGATAAGACAAAGGCTGCGCTGCATTAGGAAGGTGTCAAGGTGTATCAGTAACGTCTAGACGTTACAACCTCTCTTCACTCCTTTCGCTGAAGCTAGTGGCACTGTTTCCTCCGTTAGCTCAATCTTCAACCATGTCTTTCACGGGTCGCGTGCGAACATGCCCATACAACGGAAGTGAACCTATCTTGTAGCCACGCAATTGAATGCTCATCTCTGGTCGGCGGCCCGCTTGAAACAAGGTTCCTGGCTAGATGATTGACCTCGGCCATGTCCTCCCACTATGATAACCTCAGGTGCTGTGACGGATGTAGAAGGAGTAGGTTACGGTTACCACACTCAATTGGCCGACCTTATCTCGTGAGTAGCTGGAGGTAAAGTTATAACAGGGGCCCTCCTCTACTTTCCGACGGCGATTCGACTTCCTCAAGCCGATCGATCTTCCCATCGTTACTACTCAGTACCGTAACGATGTCGTCCAAAGGGTTTGGCAAGAGGCTAGGCTTCAAGAGATCAAACACCAACCAGGACCCAATCACTGTCACCGAAATTGG
Source organism: Aureobasidium pullulans EXF-150 (assembly GCF_000721785.1). Classification (NCBI taxonomy): domain Eukaryota; kingdom Fungi; phylum Ascomycota; class Dothideomycetes; order Dothideales; family Saccotheciaceae; genus Aureobasidium; species Aureobasidium pullulans. The sequence goes on along the minus strand of NW_021941065.1, from coordinate 40,644 downwards.
CCAGGAGGATGGAGGCGCTGCTGCCAGTAGCAGCAAGATGGTTGCTGGTTATGGGGACGCACACGAGATCATTGAGGGTGTAGTCCGCGAGATTCCAGAGGTGGAAGCCAATCACAGGCTCAATGTCTTCCGTCAGGACCACAAGTATGTTCTCTAACCATTCTGATGCTGATTGTCGCATACTGACTCTCGTAGATGGGATCCCAACATGCCTGACGAAGCCATCGAGATGGTTGACGCTGTCACTGGTACTCACGATGCAAAGGGAGAAGCACAGCTTGTTGGTGAAATTATCGAAAACTCACCCTACCCGGAAGTCCGCGCCGTTGTGCGCAACTACGATGAAGACGTACCTGCAAGCACTATCAGAGCATGGACCATTGGTCTCATCCTGACTACCGTGTGCTCGTCAGTCAACGCACTGTTCTTGCTGCGTTATCCCCCCATCTCTATTGGTCCTTACGTCGTGCAATTGATCGCTTACCCTATCGGTCTCGCATTTGCCAAAGTTCTGCCGAACAAGGAATTCAAGCTGTTTGGCACCACAGCCAACTTGAACCCTGGGCCGTTCAATGTCAAGGAGCACGTTATCATTGTCGCCATGGCTAACGCTGCTTTCGGTGGTGGTGCTGGCTACTTCGTTGAGACTGTCGTCTCGTTGAAGAAGTTTTACCACTTCGACACCAGTCAGTTCGGCTGGGGCTTCAACACTCTGTTCGCCCTTTCTACACAGTGTCTTGGATTTGGTCTTGCTGGCTCCGTCAGAAAATTCCTTGTCGAGCCTGCCGCTATGATCTGGCCTGGTGCCCTGGTCAATGTCGCTTTCATGTATGCTTTGCACGATCACAGCAGAGCTGACCCTGCTGCAACAAACGGCTGGTCTATGTCCCGCTACAAGTGGTTCATGATCATCATGACCGCTATGTTCGTTTGGTCATGGTTCCCTGACTTTATCATTCCCGCCTTCAGTTACTTTGCTTGGGTCACTTGGGCCAAACCCAACAACGTTGTTGTTAACCAGTACGTATCGTATTTTCCCTTACCTTCCATGCCTCTCAAGTGCGATAATATTGTACCTGGGTACGCTGCTTACCATGAGTCATATCAACATGTCCTCGCGTCCGCGTCAATTTCTTGATTTATGATTTTTTTTTCATTTTTCAACCCAGATTGATCAACACATGCTGACTCCCTCTGTTTCAAAGGCTCTTTGGACAACAGACAGGCATCAGTCTAGGCTTCCCCTTTACTGGCTTCACTATGGACTGGGCCCAGGTAAGCTTCACCAACAGAAAGCGAGGCCACTCCAGGCCAAGACTTAGTCTTGAACAGTTTCTAACCCTTTGCCAGATTAATTCTTTCTACAACAGCCCCCTGATCAGTCCTTGGCACGCTCTTGCCAACACTGGCGTTGGTATCATCTTCTTCGGCTGGATAGTTGTCCCTGCTCTACACTATGGTGGTGTCTGGTACGGCGAATATGTCCCAATCTCGCAGAACGGCATTCTGGATAATGTGGGAAACGTCTATAATATTTCTCGCATCCTTACACCTGAGCATGTTGTTGATCCTGTCGCCTATGAGGGATATTCGCCCCTGTTCCTTTCAACTGCTTTCGCCCTGACCTACGGCATGAGCTTTGCCAGTATTGCTGCTCTGGTCAGCCATACTTATCTGTTCCACGGTCCGGAGATCTATCGCAGACTAAAGTCCTCCAAGGGCGAGCTCGACGATGTGCACATGAAGATCATGCGCAAGTACAAGTTGGTCCCCACCTGGTGGTACCTCGCTCTTCTGGCCATTACCATTGCCTTCGCCTTCGTGTCAGCATTAGCCTATCCTACCGGCATGGCATGGTACTCAGTCGTCCTCTCTCTGGTTATCGCGACCGTCTTCACCATTCCAATTGGTATCATCCAGGCCTTCACCAACATGTATGTACCCGAGAGTGCAGATTCTGGTTTCACACCAAGGCCCACAGAAGAGACATGCTAACTCATGTGTAGTCAATTGGGACTGAATGTTTTCACTGAGTTTATCATTGGTAAGCCTTGGCTTGATAGAAGGTGGTGGTCAAAGTTCCCCCCAAAACTGACCGAATTTCAGGTTACGTCCAACCCGGCCACCCTATTGCCATGATGATGTTCAAGACCTTTGGTTACATTGTCATGACACAGGCTCTCTACTTTTGTCAGGATCTCAAGCTCGGACACTACATGCACGTACCTCAACGCTCGTTGTTTACTGCCCAATTGGTTGCCACCATTTGGTCTTGCCTTTGCCAGCTCGCCACTGTAGAATGGGCTATGGGAGCAATCAAGAACGTCTGCACTAAGGCTGCGAGCGGGAGCTTCACTTGTGCCTCCATGTAAGCAAACCTTTCCTGGTCGTCGCCGTCTTTTTTCCATCTTTTTCCATCTTTTTTCATCTTTTTTCATTTTTTCTTCCATCTTACCTATCCACCTTGTTCTCCTGCTGACCCAGAGCCTTAGAAAAACGTTCTTCAACGCGTCCATAATCTGGGGGGCTATTGGGCCGTAAGTAGCTCATGGGAAGAGGTCCAGGGAGTCATACTTGGGTGTGGTGGGCAATCTGGTGAAAATTTGGGACTTTCGAGCACCAACCAGCCATCTCAGCTCACCACCACGTGCTAGCAACAACAAGAGACATCCAGGATGTTCTCTAGTTGATGTCAAGCTCAATCCCCGAGTTGGCTCGTTGGATTCGCGCCATGTCCAATTCTCCTACAGAACTTCGCTAACTCTATTTTAGTAAGCACCTGTTCTCGTCTGGCGCCGTGTACGAGGGCCTGCAGTACTTCTGGTTGGCTGGCTTCATCGCGCCATTCCTGGTCTACGGTCTGGCTCGCATGTTCCCTAGAATCTCTCTGATTCGCAAGATCAGCATGCCCCTGATCTTCGCCTGTTTCAGTTACGTCCCTCCCTACTCGGCCATGAATATTGTAAGTTGAATACACCCTGCCCCGATGCCGACAAACAGACACACTCTAGGTCGCTTGTCGGGAGGCACAATATTTTCTTAGATGAGACTCTGTCCAATGGAAGTCCCCAGTAGACCAAGCTTTCAGTGGACAAGCTCTCATCTAGCATTAAATTGTGCATTGCCATGGCTACAGAGCAAGCCTGCTAGTTCTTCGGATACGTCAACTCGAATCATGCTAACGCATTACAGCTCTCTTGGTGCGCAGTTGGTTGGGTCTTCAACAAGTTCATCCGTAACAAGTACCGTGGTTGGTGGATGGAGTACAACTACATCACTTCCGCTGCTCTGGACGTTGGCCTTGCTCTCTGTGCCATCATCCTCTTCTTCTGTGTTCAACTTCCTGGCAAGGCTATGCCCGATTATTGGGGCACCACTATTGTTAGCACCACTCTTGACGGAGCTGGTTCTGCTGTTAGAAAGACTGTCAGCGGAGACGAGTACTACGGCCCTCGCACATGGAAGTGGTAAACTGCTCGCTACGAATGAAGGATCACATTCGGCTGTCGACCCATAATGGCTATGTAGAGGCGCGATAGTTGGCAACAACTGCGAAGGCGAGAGGCTATCTTATGTACGTATCATACAACGTAATCTTTGGCTTGTGTTCCTGGAGGTCTCAATTCCTCTTGTCGTGTCCGTCGATTAAGCTGTTTGTTGAACTTTGCGGATTTTGCTTTCTTTCGACAAGGCTCCGTCGATGATCGTTCATCGCTACCAAACTCGATCCATCGCACACCCTCAATCATTTACTCACTTACGCTCGTGAACATCAATACAACTGTCAAGGCCGCGCAGGTCTGCAGGAGTATCTTCCGGCACGTTCAAAATATCCATTTCGACAGAAGAGCGCCTTCTCGTGTACGCGCACCTTCCGCCTCATTCGAAACAGTTGCTTCTCTCCATTGCAGTTATCTGCGCATTAATTTCTGGTATGTTCTTCTTTCCTTTATCAACCCGTCACTTCAGTCGCATCTTCACGCTTGTTTCACGTTTGGCTCAGATCACACGTCGAGCTGCTCGTTACTTAGATAAACGCTGAGCTTTTCTGACATTCTCCAAGCCAGGGGCACACAGAGACGTTGACATCACACCAAAGGAAATATGAGCGATTGGCCCTGCGATTCCTGCGATCGCGAGTTTGGCTCATGGGACGGTTGCGTACAACATATGGATGCCCTGAGTCACTGGAAATGTGATACTTGCGGCAAGATGTTTGGAAGCGAGCACGCAGTCGAGGAGCACGAGAGAGCCTTGAATCACCGGGACCCCAAAAGATACGTCGAGAAACCCAGCTCGGAAATCAACAGCTCCGAATACAAGTGTGACAGATGCAAGAAACCCTTCTCTGCATGGGACGCTTGCAGGCAACACATGAACGCACTGGGCCACAGTCGTTTCCCTCACGATTGTGATACATGCGAGAAGCGCTTCAGAACCGACGAAGGAGCAACTCAGCACATGAACAGTCTTGGCCACTGGGAGCGTCTCTACTGTCGCCCCTGCAAGCGCTATTTCAAGCATGACGGCGACCTAGGTCAACATATGGACTCACCCATCCATACGCGCGCCGACCCCATTCAACGACCTGCTGCTCCCTTCAGTCCACCAATCGCCAGACCTGTACCCACTCCGTCTGTTGCCAGTCGAGTTCTCCGTCCGTCTGTTGCCAGTCCAGTTCCTGCTCCGCGACCTCTCCCTGTTGTGGCTTCTACTCCCGTCCCTCGACCCCCACCTGTCGTCAGCCGCACGCCGACTACATCCATCGCCAAGCCCCCCCTCGCAGTCAACACCCAATCAGAGCAGACCAAGGGCGACAATCCACTCTCAATGTCCAGAATTATGTCTCAGCAGACAGAGCCTACACGAGAAATACAAAAAGAGACGCCTCAGCGCACTACTTGTCCATTTTGCAGAGCTGGCTTTGGGGCAGTGTTTGAAGTGGCTCAGCACCTCGAAACTTCGTTCTGTCACGTGCGGCCAAACCTGAACCTTAGCAACATCTACCAAGGTCTGCGTAAACAAGACCCGGATGGCATGGTCACAGTGCAAGCCACTGGACCAGACGCTCCTCTGTACCGTTGCCCTTACACAACCGGAAGCTGTGGAGGGAAACTTGTCCCATCTCTCACTGCACTGCTGGCCCATCTAGAGGGTGGAAGTTGCGGATTCATTAGCGTCGCCGACCTGAAGAAAGACATCGGCGATTGGTCAGACATAATTTCTTGATGGAGGAGATGATATGGTGGACGGATTGTGAGGTGGAGGAATGTGAACGGGTGTGAAGGTCTATGAATCAAGTCATGACACAATACAATACAGCACAGCCAGGATGAGATACAAGCTCCCCATACAAGACACCAGAACTGTACCTACTATATCAGTGCGAAGAATCCGTGGTCTCAATGTTGTTGTGTCTTCTGTAGCTCAGATAAGAATGCTCCGAAAGAAGTCTGCTGCACCTGCCAAGCCTTCGCGAAGTACTGTGGGTCAAAGGCCGGGAGTGAGTATCGAACGTGAATAATTTCTTATCCGACACATTCACATTGCTCCGAGACATGATATGCAGATCTTACAGCAGCTGTCGTAACGCACTGCGATCGTGGAATTTTCAGGTATCATTCAACGAGAGACTACCAGTCTAAAACAGACTCCCGTCAAGCTAGAAACCGATGGTGCGTCAAGACAACTGCTCGATTGACCATATGAATCGCTTGAGACGGCCTCGCCAGTGCCAGAGGACTGACCATGCGTTCGGTATGATGGTATCATATAGCCGAAACGACGGTTCGATCCTTCCTCGTTCGTTGATAAGCTCTTTGCATCCTTGCGACAACTCTAGCTTTCTTCCCCTCACTCCACGCTGCTTTCCTTCTCGACATCTGACTGTCGACATCCTCATTTCCCCATCAGCTTCTGAGCTTCCTCTCATCTGTTGTAACGTCTATCTCGCATTTCAAGGATTCGGGACGACATGGGCATCTACGAGTGCGACTCATGCACCCGCTGCTTCGAGTCTTGGAAGGCTTGTCAACAGCACATGAATGCTTTGGGTCACTGGAGATGGCCTCACGAATGCGACACCTGTTACAGCCGCTTCAGTACCCTAAGAGGATCGGTAGACCACATGAACAAGAAGGATCACTGGTCCTGCCCTTACGATTGTGAGACTTGCGACTTGGCATTCCGCACCGAAGACGCTCGCGACAGACACCAGAATGATGAAGGCCACTACAAGGATCTCCACTGCTCTGACTGCGACCGCTACTTCCGCCACGCCAACAACCTCGCTCAGCACATGAACTCTCGCGTCCATCGAGGCAGCACCATCGCCTGCCCCTTCTGTCAAACCACCCTCACCACGGCTTCCGGCGTTATTCACCATGTGGAGACTTCAGCTTGCCCTAAAGCTAGAAACCTGGACCGCAATGTCATTCATCGTGGTCTACGCCAACTCGACCACGATGGCAACTTCACAGAGCGCCTCCTCGAATGGCACGACGGCAACTCCATCAACGCAACCTGGAATCCCAATCGCGCTTACAATGGTTCTGGCTATGAGTGCTACATCTGCCACCGCGAATTCTGCAGCACCAGAGCTTTGGAGCAGCATCTTCGCAGCCCCGTTCATCAAGCTCCTCTGTATCACTGCCCCAACAAGAATGGAAAGTGCACTCGCCGCTTCCCAACTCTGGCTGCCCTCTTCAACCATTTCGAGAGCGAGAGCTGTGGCTACACCAAGTTTGAAACCGTTCAGAAGAACGTCGGTGGTTTCTTGACCGGAGGTGGCCAGAGGTTGATTCAGTTCTGAAGAACCTAAGTTTGTGCTATTTTGCAGGAGTTTATTGCTATTGGATTTGGAGGGACTGAAACTTTACGAAAAAATGACTCATGATTACGATACACGATGGTCTTTTGGGATTGCATGATGAGGCGTTATGATTAGATTGAGATCTTGAATCATTGGAAGCGCACAGTGCTGGCACAGGTTTCGCTATGGACGACATTGAGAGGATTCCAACGTCTGATAGGAAACAGCAGCAGAATTTCATGATCCTTCCCTTCGCGATCGAGTCGCGAAGTATGCTAGGAAAAAAGCATAATGTCATGAGGATGGAGGCACTGTCATTAGTAAATGACGGTAAAAATGGGACTCTCATTGGACATTGGAACTGGACGGTAGATAGACCGTGCCTTATGACCTGTATCTAAGCATTGAGATAGAAGCGAAAGATACTTCGTTTTTGGATATACAACCGTACTAGGATGGTGCCGCTCTTACTCTTTTGCCTTGACCTGCCGTATTCCTCGTGCTCGCACCTCTCTTTTGTCCTGTCCGTTTTCCATACATGTCGTTCCACCTCCTCTGGATAGCTAACAAAGTACACCTTGTCTCCTTCGCTGAATCGTATCTACCGCCCAACTCTTCCAAAGCTCTGAAACAAGTATTCAGATGACGGGTCATCTCGCTATTGACCTCTCTATGCGGTAAAGGCACAGTCGCAAAGATCAAGATCAGAGCCGCCGAAGACAGAATTCGTATAATCTCGACATTGATGAACTTGAACGAGTACTGGATCTCGTAGATGCGGAGGAGACGAGCAATCTCAGTTGCCGAGGTGGCACAGATATGGCGGGCGTGGTGGACACCTGGACCTTGCGAGGGTTGCGGTTGTAGTTGCGAACTCGTCCATGGTCGATGCAAGAATATTTGAAGATGGTGATATTCCATGTGCAACATCAGCAATTGTGGCAGCTTTACCGTCTCCGTATCCGCAGTGTTGATTTGAAGATGAGGGGGTAGCGTTTCCTTCCAGTGAAAGAGTTCGGTGGTGGTTTCCTCGCATAACTCTTGAAGAGCGGGTTTTGAGATCGAAGTATACGAGTAAAGAGCGTGACCGACGGCCGCGATATTCTGGCACAGGTAAAGAGACATCCTGAAAATCTCGGGCGTGATGTCAGGGAGCTGAGAGGTATTCTGTGGCGTGGCGCCAGACACAAATTCGAGGGAAGGCATCGTGTATGGTTGCCAAGTGGTCGATGGTAGATTTTGGGGGTCAGGTTTGGCCACAGTCACTTCGCTATCGTCGAGCGAGAATGGTCGTCCGAGGTGGAAGCTCCAGCCACTGGTTGTTTGTTAGGAGTGCGTAATATACGGGATGTTGGAGATATTCTTACAGGTTCGAAACGTAGCAGCCCCAGAAGGCAACCTGCCTTGCCCGTGCCTCGGCCGGTGTTAAGATACCTTGAGTGACGTATCCAGTACTGTCAACGTGGAGACCAAGATCAAAAGCTATTCTCATTGCCATCCCTGTTGCATGACGTTAGTCCGAGGAAGGCATGCTGTGGTATTAAAACTCACCTCCGAACAACCAGCCTCGTGCGATGTTCTGACACGTCTCTTCGTAGCTCGCCAATATCACAAGAGCCTGTACAGTTGCTACACAAGGACTGTCAAGGTGAGAGTCAAGCAAGATTTTTGCTCGGTCTGAAAAGAACTGAGGCATCGACCTTGGATATGTGATGAGACTGAACTGTGAGTGGCTGCCGAAGGAAGCACCTATCGCACACCTGACAAATCAAATCAGTGTCTACCTCTGGCCAGGTTCTAGGGGTATTGCGCTTACATTGCATCTTTCAATACATCGTTGTAATAGCTATTCTGGACACCGGTGTTGAACCAACTCTGTCTGGCCATGTAGAAGACCTCTTCATCCACGATATAACTGCTGGGGTTGTGCCATGTGAAAAACAGTCGCAGTAAATGGTCTTCAAGCTGCATGTCAACAGCTTGACTCAGATCAGCGACCTCGAGCAGACGTTGTATATTAACCCGTGACGGTGTATGCAACATGAAGTTCTCGCCAGATTTGTTTTGGTTGTCTATAAGATGCAGATTCGACGCCGTGCCGAAGTATCTCAACTTCCCATCTGGTGCCAAACGTAGAGAGCCTAAACGAGCAGACAATTGGTTGACCAATTCTGTGTTTTCTTCATCTCCTGAGTTTGATGTATTGTCTTCTGGTTGATGTGCTGTCTGTTCGATCTGGCGGACTGGAGAAAATGCCCGTTGCGGAATCGATGAGAGTGGAGCATCTGCTGGCGGTACTGTCAAGAACTGCAAGGATAGGTCACTAGGGTCGAAGAGGTCGAAGTTGAGCATATTGTCCAATGACGGAAAGGGCCAGTCTGGCGAGATATGATCTTCGCCTAGCATCATACTACTTCCTGGAGATTGAGTCGTTGCTTGTGGATTCATACTGGCCCACACTCCTGCAGCATTATCGAAGTCTGACTGAGAATAGGGTTGGGCGATGGCGTTGCTTGGTATCACCTGCTGAAGTGCCGAGTCTCTTTCCACTGACATCGAAGGACCTGCTGGTGGTAGTTGTGACGTCGCAGAAGTAGGAGTGTTCTGCTCAGTGGGTGGTCGAGTTGGTGTTCTGCTCTTTTTGGCAGTGGAAGACTCGTACGGTGGAGCATCAGAGAGACCGAGAGTGCCCAATACACGGTCCAGAAACTCTGCATCTTCGCTGCTTAATTGAGGCACTTCCTTTTCTGCCTCGACAATGACTTGGCTGAGTTGCTGTACCCTCCGGACGAGGATGTGTACCGCAGTGCGGAGTTGGACACTAGCAGATGTCAGCCTTGGGATCAGCTATGCTAAGCCTCAACCATATCAAGACATGAGAGAAGCCTGCATTCTATCATGTAATTGTTTCTGTCTTACCGTCTTTTGTCATCTCGAGAGTCATAAACACATTCTCTCTCTTTCTTGGTGCAACCACTGCAAGGCTGTTGATTATCACACTACCAGTTGTCAGTCACATATCCAGAATCGGACATAGTAAACACGTAACGCTCAGATCACACCTTAATTTTGCTCTCTCGACAGCCCTTGCATGCGTTGGAGGCGTTCTTCCGAACTGCCTTGCTGCTGCTCTTGTTAAGGTCACCCATGATGATGAGGATGATGCTGTCTGCTCGGATTCCTGTCGCCGTGTTCACAACAGCATGTTTCGAATGAGATTCGGATGGTTCGGAAATGAGAAGGATAAGCAACGAGGATCGTTCTTTCCCCAATGATCTCGTCGGCTTTTGGTGAAGCTTGGCGAGGTGGTCGTCGATGGGGAGTGTTGCTATTGCGACCTCAACGCTGTTGACAATGATTCAATCTGTTGATATTACAGTAGCAATAATCTACTTGTCGACTGGACTAACGCTTCGAGCAGTCTTCAAGTCCGGATGTCAAGTTCCTGCAAGAAAGGGAAGAGAGCGAAAAGAAAGATTGACGTGTTGCCGGAGAATGGTCTCCGAAATCGACCCCGCCATAAGTGCCCCGCTTTCTAGGGCATCGCCGCATCACCAACGACTTCCATCAGCAAGTCAAAATGGTCCTTAAACCAGTCGAAATTTTCAAGAGACAGCGTCCCGAGCAAGCACTTAGAGCTTGGTGCCGTACGACCCGCAGAACTGCCACAATCATGAGCCCTCACGCCAACTCGGAAGCTATCGATAGCTACAGCCCTCCTCCAGTCAAGGCTGCGATACCATCAAGACTATATGCCATTGCAGACACACCTAAAGTGTCCAGCCTGGCAAACATCTGCGACCGATCTGTTACGACCAAGAATTACCCTCTGGCGTCTGAAGTGCAGAAGAACATTCCGATTTACAACCTAGCCAAGTATAATTCCGACAAGACAGCCGCGAACAACCTTCAAGACGAATGGTACGAAGTTTTAGCCAATGGACCCGGTGTTTTTGTAGTACAGAACATGTACAGCGACCAACCCTTACTCGACGAGACCAACGAAGCCTTCCACCAGATTATCGAAAGAGAGAAGTCGCATACCAAAGGTGATCACTTCGCCGCTGGTGGAAAGAACGACCGGATCTGGAACTCATTCAGCAAACACGGCTTACAAGACCCTTCTTCTTTCGTCAAATACTATTCGAACCCTTGGCTAGCCCGAGTCTGCGAGGCATGGCTGGGACAGCAGTATCGTGTCACAGCTCAGACCAACATTGTCAAGCCAGGAGGAGCAGCGCAAGTGAGCCATCGCGATTATCATCTAGGCTTCCAGACTGCAGAAGGCTGCTCTAGATTCCCCAGAGGCATGCAACACGCCAGTCAATTCTTAACACTACAGGGCGCTGTAGCGCAAAGCGACATGCCACTAGAGAGTGGTCCGACTCGCTTCCTTCCATTCAGCCAGAAGCTTGATTCAGGATTCATGGCCTACCGACTGCCTGAATTTGATCAATATTTCAATGAGAACTGGGTGTCCCTACCATTGAGAAAAGGTGATGGTGTCTTCTTCAACCCAGCGCTCCATCATGCCGCCGGCAACAACACATCTCAGGTCGATCGAAGTGCAAACCTGCTCCAAATTAGCAGCGCTTTTGGAAAACCAATGGAACAGATTGACGCAATCCCACTTGTCAAGGTGTGCTGGCCAGAGATTCAACAGCTGTACAAGGCCGAAGGACTTTCCGATCGTGTCGAAACTGTCATTGCGGCGATTGGTGAAGGCTATCCTTTCCCGACAAATCTTGATAACAGACCTCCTGCTCCTAATGGCATGGCACCCGCCAACGAGCAGGATGTGATACGCGAGGCGATCACGTCCAACTGGGACACAGAGAAGATAGTGTCAGCGCTGACGCAGATGAGAGTCGACGGTCGGCCGTAGATTGCAAGATGCTTTGGCTGAAGCATCAATAGCATAGTTGCATGGTGATATGAGGCAGATAGCTCGAAGCAAACACCCTGATGATCTTCTCGAAACCCACCCGTACTTGACCGAGCCGCCCACATGTTCTGCAGAGCATATGATCCATGTAATTCACACCCATCATTGTGTATGGCACAAGGTTGGGAGCCTTCAGGCGCCAGTACAATGCTATTGCGCGAAATTCAGGACTCGGCACTGACAGGCTTGTAGTTGTGACAATGCATGCACAAAGCTATGGCGGGTGACGTGCAACACCCGGCGATTCGAAGATGTGATGTCGAGATTAGAAGGAGGCCAGTGATATCCCTTGGCCTGGTTCGCTTCCTCGGAAGGCACAGGCCTTGAGCACCGTGAAGCCTTGATGTAGTAGTGCGCATACGAAGGGCGTGTGACGACCGTATGAGTGTCAATGGGAGTCTATAACCACGTCTTGTTCAATTCCCTAGAAGATGATTACGTCCAAAGTACCGACTTCCAAGACAGCGACCAGGAGGATTGTGCCAGCAGTCATTGCGGTCGAGTGATGGGAATCTTGCATGACACCATCACAAAAATAGATCTCTCATGCAACCAGTCCGGCACCAGGTTCAGCAAGATGTATTCCTGCACATAACTTACGAGATTGGAAGCTGTTTGTGGCAAAGGTGCGCCGCAGTCACGATAGAAGTGCAGGTTCCGACATCACTAGTGGCTGGAAGTGAAGGAATTCCATCTGCTTTCAGGTGGGCGGAAATCGTGACTCGTACATCTCTGTGATGTCGAAGCAACGTGTGTCCAATAATCTGGAATATTCTGGCCCATTGACCTGGTCATCTTCACCAGCCTCCCGGCATTCTAGCGGGTTGCACATTGATGACCCGGTTGAAAGTGCCGAGTCAGGCAAGCAGTGTCGAAGATAGAGATTGGCGGCAAATGTTGAGATATCAAAGGGTGATTACCCGTCGAAGAAACGTTGTACGGCTTGAGACAATTTGGTGATACGGTTTGAAGAATTTGAGATTGATAAGGGAAAGAAGTGTGGTCGCAAGACGTTGGCGTGTAAGCGAGTAGAAAGAGTCGGTGTCGCTGGGTTACGCGTGCTGATCTGGAGAAGTATTAGTGGGTCGGCAATCTACTTTGATGCATCAACCACGCGGTCTATCTCTTGTGCTGCTTCGATGTTGGACAAAATGCTGTCAGTGATGCGAGGCTGTGAGACTGCCGTAGTCACCAAGGGGACAAGAGCGTAACAGGCGCAGCATGCAGAAGCCGACGCCTGCAGTGATCAAATTTATGAGTCGCTGCAGTCGAGATTATTGATGTCGGTATCACGAGACGTTGACAGGCCGTCGGTACTGGCTGGTGGACTGTCGGTCGACTCTTTCCATCGTTTACCTACTCCGTATAGATGCTTAGATCTTCCTAGAGCCTCAGGCTTCCTCCACCACTACACAAAGTTTAAAAGTGGAATACTCCCCTGCATCTTCTACAATCGATCAGATGCCAGTATAAGAGAAACTCAACTCAACTTGTGGTGGATTGATTGGTACCGAATAGCTGTTAGACGAGATGGACATCTACCCCAGGAAATGGCGCGTTTCATCGACGGTGCGTTGGAAATTTCAGGGCTCGATTTTTCTTCTGCTCTTCTTCTTGCCTTTCATCAGCACCAGCCTATTTGACGTTGCCCTGTATGTACAAGCCCTCTCGAGTCAACCGGGTACGATCAATATCAGACTTGGCTGTTTGGGACATATTCGCAGATGGGTCGTGAGGCCTGGCGTGTAAGCGAGCTGAGTTAAAGAGCGTTCTTCTCTTGCTGCATGATGGTACTCCTGATTGAGGACGATATCAATGGCATTACCGGCCGTTACAATGATCGCGTGGCCGCCGTCTGTCGTCTTATGCACCCCATCGCCGCCAGTTGATGCAGGCATGCACGTCAAGAGAAAAGGTCGACGATAGCGCAAGCACGCAGTCGCTCTAGCCATGTGACAAGGCGTCATGGCGCGGGATTGTCCGAGTGCTCACCGATGCACGGGGTCAAGGGGGAAACGCGATTCAAGCATCCAGCCAGCTTCTATATCCTTGAGGCAGATCAAGGTGCTCGAAAAGTGCTCTGACATAAAATAGTCGTGTTTAATCTATCAAAATGGGTTCGCCAGGTCTCTTCATCAAGATTCGGGCAGGTTGGTCGTGGTATTTTCTCCTTCGCTGTCGCTCGAGTCCCTGACTTCCTCGTCCTCACTGCACGCTGAGCGTCCCTCTACATTCCTTCCATTTTCTTTTTGACGTCGCTTCCGCACTGCAACATTGTGCTGTACCCTTCTTTTCACCCCTTTTTCTTTGCCTAGACGCAGGGTTATCGACTCGTTCCTTTACACTAAATCCACCTCCATCCCACCGTGCAACGTTCTCGCATGAACCGCTAAAAACTTCCGGACCGGTGTTGCTCTTTAACCTTGAGGTCCCCGCCTGTCCTCTACGACCAAAACACAATGTCGATGTCGAGTGAGGCTATCGCAGCCAAAATGGCAGCCTCGCTTGGTGTAACGGACATGGACGTCGCAGAGATCTCGAGAATGCTGGAGCTCAAGCACACTCTGTTGCCTATGTTCCAGGTCTCGGTCGCTTTCCTCGTACTGGCCTGGTTCGCTGTAAGCTTACGCGTGTACGTCAGAGCTTCAATCTTGAGGTCGTTTCACTGGGACGACTGGTTGATCCTCCTCACACTGTGCGTCTTCACAGCGTGCTGCGCGTGTCTGATCGCCATCGAAGACATTGAGAGGAGCAGTGCTGCAAGTAAGGCGTTGACGAAAGGATTTTTGGCTCAGTATGATTTGATCGACAAGATCTTTGGAGTAAGCCACATAATCATCCCGATTGACAAATATGTGCTGACGTTATCTTCAGCTTGTGATGGCATTCATGGCCCTATACATCGTCACCACAGTTGTTTTGAAGCTCGCGTTGGCCATCTTTTTCCTTCGCATCATTCCCGAGAACTTCTCGTGGCAGAGGAAGACCATCTACATCTCTACAGGGATCTATACGACTTACGGCCTGATGTTCACATTCATCGTCATCTTCCAGTGTGGCAACCCTACCAGCTTCTTCCTCCAGGAGGCGCGGAAAGCTTGTGTGTCCGACACGATACTTCAACCGCTTTACTACACGGCTGGCGGCATGAATGCTCTGACTGATTGGCTCTTTTCCCTTTTACCAGTCACGGTTATCTGGAGTGCGGCAATCCCCCGGTCGACAAAGATCTCGGCCGGCTGCCTCCTAGGTCTCGGCTCTCTCGCGAGTATTGCATCACTCATTCGACTGGCGTATATCCCTGGTATCGAAGCATCGCCAACATTCTTGGAGCATGCCGTCAACATAGCAAGTTGGTCGATCGTAGAGCCAGGACTTGGAATTGTGGCAGCATCACTTGCGACCCTTCGACCACTCTTCCGACACTGCTTCCCCAGCAAGCAACACACAGTGCTGCCTACCACACACAGAGGCAAGCCAATCACGTACACACCCGGCACATACGTCTCACGTATGAGCTTCGAAGACAAGATCAACCCATATGGAGACCTACAGATGGGATCTGTGACGACGATCGTGGGCAATTCCAAGGACGACGGCGCAGAGCTACAAACGATAGACCGCAAAGCCAAGAAGACTTTGTCGAGCATTCAGGAGATGTCTGTGCATTCCAGAACACCTTCGGGCATGTCTGATGTATGTCGGGTGGACAGCGGAACCAAGCTGGAAAGACAGTCAAGTCTGAGGTCACTGATGCGACACGAACGCTATCAATTCCCTCGACCACCGAGTGCTACCAAGAAGGCGTACATCAAGAACGGACGCGTCGTCATGAGCAGAGACATCAAGATCGAGCAAGAACTTTCAGTGTCGCATTCACAGCCATCATCGCCGGTGTAAAGGGTGGTGGCTGTATTTCTCATTTGTAACGAAGGCTATGAAGTCGGATTATTCTCTTCTTGTGTAAACTTTTCTCTTAGCACCATTATACATAGCCATGTGGCCCGACAGACGTCTCGTATGAGCCCTCTTGTCAAATTTGCACTCCAGTGGAACCCTTTCAGCCCTAATATATCGAGGTTTGACATGTCTGTGTTGAGGTCCACGTAGCATGGCGGGAGTATCAGCATGGCAGAGTTTCGCATAAAGACTATAACAAGGCAGATATAGAATCTGGAATCGATTGTGACGGCTGGCAATTGTCGTGTTCATGGGGGTGACTCTGTGTCTCGAACGATCCGTTTTCTCTTGCAAGTCAGCAAGATGGGAGGATGGCTTCATGAAGGTAATGACGGGTGGTATAGAAATGCCAAGGCCGGAACCGAACGGCGGCGTCTCGAACAAGCAGGTGCAATCTACAGGAAGCCTCCGCGAGTCAAAGCAGAGTGACTTCTTCCATCTTCAACACGATGCAGGAGACAACTTTCGAGCCTTCTCAAGCTCAGCAGCAGCAGAGGCCACCATGACGACCAACGCGCCTTCTGGTCCAGCGACCATCCCCCACCGCCAATTGCCTTCATCCGCAAGCCTCATCCCCATCGACCTGAAGATAGCCGAAGAACGTCAAATCCTCTACAACCAACGCATCGTCTGCGGTTGGAACAAAGACAAGATCCCCAAATGGGCGGCTGCCATTGAAGACGGTACAAGGAGCTTCTTCTGGATCTGCCTCGCACCCGACGCTGAAAAAGACATTCCCACCTTCAAACGCGACGGCACGACGTATATGCCCGTAGGCCATGTGTCGCTTGACAAGGTCGATATCAATGAGCCGGATGCTGTACCAGACACAACTCTCGCAGACCCCGAGAAGGGCGTTCTCACCATAACGAGTCTTTTCGTGCTACCTGTCTTCCATCGATCTGGCCTAGGTGCTTTTGCCATGGATGAATGCGAACGCCTTGCCCGTGTGCCGCCATTCGGCTCAGAATCCATCGTCGCTGTTACGGTCAATACATTGAGCCCGAGATATTGTGTCGGTGGCGTAGAAGGACCGGATGGCTTGGGTCAATGGGAAAGAGAAGGAGCAGATAGGCCTGTGCCCCAGAACAATATGCTCTGGTATGAGAAAAAGGGCTACAAGAGATACAAGGAGGCTCCGAGATATACTAGCGTTGGCAAGCAGGGAGAGACACTATGGTGGTATGCTTGTTTCATGAGAAAAGAGCTATCATAATATACACCGTAAAGAGGCGTCTCCGCTCGCTCTGAATTCATTCTCGCAGGAGGCTGTTGTGACGCAATGCTGTTTCCGATTTTGGCTCTTCTGGTCAATGTATTCTCTTGTGTCGCGACTTCTTGGTGCACTGGTAATGCATCTCGCCTGAGGTTGAGAAGGTGCGAACTGCATCATAGAAACATAACTCTCCTCCAGACGACACCTTGAGCCCCAGCATCAACCTTTTTGTCCCAATCATTCCCTCTCGCAACTAACTCTACAACAATGTCAACGATACTCATCGACTCCGAAGAAGGAGTGCGCCACCTGATTGAAGAAATCGAATCCTCAAGTCTCCAGCCTCCGTTCCTGTTCATGGACCTTGAGGGCATTTACCTAGGCCGTCTAGGAAGCATCTCCATCCTTCAGCTTCTGGTTCCCCCAAACCCAGTTGTGCGCCTGTTGGATGTACACGTCCTCCAGAGATTGGCCTTCGAAACCAAAAGCACCACTGGTACCACCTTCAAGGATATTCTCGAATCCGACAGATACCCTAAAGCCTTCTTCGACCTGCGAAACGACTCGGATGCGCTGTACAGTCAATTCGGCATTCGTCTACAATCCGTCATCGACATTCAATTGTTAGAGTTTGGAACTCGCATGGTGCCTGGTCGCTTCCTCAAGAGCTTGGCCAAGAGCATTGAAGAGGATAGTGGAATCAACTATTACGAAGTCAGAGAATGGCAGGCAGGTAAAGAAGCCGGATACATGCTCTTCGATCCGCTTAAAGGCGGCAGCTACGACGTCTTCAATCACAGACCTTTGGACGAAGCTATCGTGGACTACTGTACCCGCGATGTGGTGCTGTTGCCTGCTCTTCTCCAAGCTTATGCTCGTCGCTTGAGAGGATGGGAGAACCTCGCTATCAACTTGCAGTTGGAAGCCGAAAAGCGTGTCAGTCTTTCGCAGAGTGCGACCTACAACGGCAAAGGTCAACACATGGCTCAAGGTCCAAAGGGTATCCAGTAAGGTCTTGCGAGTCTCGTTATCCGGAACGACTCGTTTGTTAACTTCGAATTCGTTAGGTACTGCTCTTCGAATGGCTCGGGGCTTACTTTCCCCATGAGCCTTGTCTTGTCCCCTGATCTCCCGCAATACTGCATCATGAAGACCGATACGCCCGAGGAGATGGTCGATACATCGACACCTACCAGTACTTGCCTACCGGCAGCTAGCACTGAGTCGGTGCTCGAAATTTCGGTCGCTCTGGAGTTTTGATTTGTCAGTCACACCGAATTTGTTTGAAGGAAGGTAGCTGGTGACGAGGAACACAACTGCCGTGAGAAGAGTTGAGATAGGTCTTGTAATATTAACTACATCAATAGAGTTCTAAACCATTTCAATCATCTGAGGCCTGCTCTGATCTCTTCCAGAATTGTGTTTGCACCCTGTGATATCATGCGATCTGCCAGATCTTTTCCGAGAGATTCTGCCTCCGAGATAGTAGTAACTTCATGCTTCATGCTCATCTCGACCATCTGCTTTCCATCCAGACTGGTAACGGTGGAGTGCAAAACCAAAACATCGCCTTCCCAGTCAGTATGCACACCAACAGGTGCACTGCATCCACCTTCCAGAGTCTTGAGCAAACTCTTCTCAGCAGAACACGCCAATGTCGTTGTCTGATGCGACAAAGAACTCAACAGCTTTAAAGTCTTCTCATCACCCTCTCTAACCTCCAACGCCAAAGCACCCTGCCCAGGCGCATACAACATGCCATCCTCAGGACCAAGATACTGCGTAATCCGATACCCCAGATCAATACGCTTCAACCCCGCAGCAGCGAGGATCAAACAATCGTATGAACTATCCTCAGCATCCAGTTTTCGCAATCTGGTGTTGAGGTTGCCACGGACGTCTTCGCAGATAAGATGAGGGTAGTGACGCATGATTTGGGCCTTTCTGCGTACGGAAGAGGTGCCGACGATGGCGCCTGCGGGGAGAGATTGGAGTTTTTTGTGAGGGGAGTTGGTTTTCATGACGACGACATCGCGAGGGTCTTCGCGTTCGCAGATGATGCCTAGGATGCAGGATTCTGGTAGTGTTGTTGGTACATCTGTTATTCAACATCAATGATATGTTCATGTTTCTAAGAGTCATCAAGGTCAAACCTTTCAAGCAATGCACGATAACATCCAACTTCTTTTCAATCAAGAGTTTCTCCAGTTCCTCGGTCCAGATACTTTTGGCATTGAAGTCTTGGAATGACTTGACTTGATTCTCATCTGCCATTGTGCTGACCACTTGCGATCTGTACTCGGGCCCAGGAGCGAAAGTCTGCAGGTGCTTCACAATCGAGTCGACCTGGGCGATCGCGAGTTGCGATCGCCGCGTTCCAATGTTGACGACTTCCATATTTTCAAGAGTAAATGTCAGAATTCCGTTTGAATACTGTGAGCTGGGCAAAAACTTGTGTTATTTCCTGAGGACACTTTGGTTTCATGGCGTGGAAGTGCTGAACTCTTGGCGGTTTGCGGATACGAACAGATACGGGCAGGTGGTTGAGCTGAGTGACCCTGGCTCCTGCCCGCTTCTAATCTCTCCGACGTCGAGCTCTGCTTCAGAGTTGCCAGTCACACATCATCATGTTCTTCTCTCCACCATCGCGGCCTACTCGATCAATTGACTGCGACATGTTGTGAAGGCCCCGACCAATATACCGGTCATGCGCCATGAGAACCCCGTTTCGACGACCGCAGTTCACCATGACGACGCCAATACCATCTTGCAGCGGCTCAGTTCATGAACACGACTTCAGCCGAACATGGTTACACAAGAACTTGATAATGAGCATTTGCGGATGATATAGATGCAAGGATGGCTTCTCCAGCCTCTACCCCACCGCTGATCCCCGAAGAGGATCTCCAGCACTCCATGTCTGCTTGCGGGGGATGCATGAAACTATCTCACCATTAACCGGAGCGAAGCAAACCTCGATCGACCTTGAGATATAAATCTGGCGCAATGGCCAGCATGTTGACTTCAATAAAGTTGAATCAAGACATTGAAAGATGTATTCATCAATGGCTCTCCTCGCAGGCCTCACGGCTTTGCCTACTTTGACACTCGCTTCTCCAACTCTACACAAGAGACTGGCCAATGGATTAGCATTGACACCTCCTATGGGCTGGAACAGTTACAACCACTACAATTGTGCCCCGAACCAAAGCATCATCCACTCCAATGCCGAAGCACTGGTATCGCTTGGTCTTGCAGACCTGGGCTACACATATGTAACTACCGACTGCGGATGGACACTGCCTCACCGTACAGCAGACAACAAGTTGACATGGAATGAAACGCTCTTCCCTGCTGGCTTTCCCGCGCTAGGTCAATACATTCACGATCTTGGTCTCGGCTTCGGCGTTTACAGTGATGGTGGCATCTTGATGTGCATGAATACCGAGTTGGGCACGAACCAGACTGGTAGCTTGGGCTATGAGACTACCGATGCAGAGACCTTTGCTTCTTGGGGTGCTGATCTACTCAAGTACGACAATTGCTGGTCGTCTCAGGAGAGAAGCTTCCCGAACGTGGATTACGAGCCCCTGACTTCTCCTCATCAGAATTACGTGAATATGCGGAATGCTCTCGATGCTACGGGCACGAATCTGCTCTTCCAGATCTGTGACTGGGGTGTTGATTTCCCTTCTGCATGGGCACCGGATCTAGGGAATACTTGGCGCGTCACCAACGACATCATTCCCAATTGGAGAACTATCTTCCGCATTGTCAACCAAGTTGTGCCTCAAACAGACTATGCCGCACCTGGCAGGTGGCTAGACTTGGACATGATGGAAATTGGCAACGATATTTTCACCCACGCGGAAGAGCAGACTCACTTTGCACTCTGGAGCATTTTGAAGAGTCCATTGACCATCGGGTGTGCCTTGAATGATTCCATTACATCGGTGTTTGCGGAGTCTTTGGCCATCATGAAGAATGAGAACATCATTGGCTTCAATCAGGACGCGCTTGGGGTGTCTGCCAACTTGACCCGCAGATACAGTGATGAGGGGTATGACATTTGGTCAGGACCCTTGAGCGGTAATCGTACCGTCGCCGCATTGGTCAATTGGAACAACTTCTCCATTGACGCAACGTTTGACTTGCCGGATGCAGGGTTGCAGAGTGCTGGGTGGGTCAGAGATGCTTGGACCAACGAGACAAGGAAGAATGTCATGACCAGCTACAAGGCAAGTGTGGAAGCTCATGGTACCTTGTTGCTCGAACTAGACGACACTATACCAGCCGGTGTCTATCAGCTTGATGGGTATGTTCGTCCGAAGCTCCGAAGGATAACTTGCTGACATGCTACAGACAAAGTGGAGATATCAATCTTGAGAATGTGTATGCTCTAACCACAAGTGATGCATATACTGTGACCATCCATTTTAGCAGCCCCGTTCCGTCGTCCTGTGATCTCGGCATACACAATCAACACCAGAGATCCTCTCACCAGGTACAGCAAGGTCAATCTAGCATCACCCTACCCGTCTCCCTCATCGCAGGGAACAGCAACACCCTCTCCATTTCAAACACCAATTCTATAAGCTCAATCACTGTGACTGAACCAACCGGAAAGTTCTATCCCAATACCGCTTTTGCCATCTCTGGTAGCGGTAACGCTAGCCATATAACTTGTGTACCCGGTCTCTGCTCTCCGCTCGGAACCAAGATTGGCGACCTGTCTCCGAACAACTCTGCCTCTCTCAACATTCCTGCCTCAGCAACCACCACTGGATCAAGATACGTCGAGCTCACCTACATCAACAACGATGTTGCCATTGGCACAAGCTGGGGAGAGGGCCGTAATGCACGAAACATTACTATCTCTGTCAACAACCAGACCACTAGATTGGAGGTTCCATTGAGTGGAAGGAGTAGCGAGTTGTATTCATCCATGAAGGGCTGGGGAGACAGTGCTGTGTTGGGTGTCTTGGTTGATGGTTGGAAACAAGGTGATAATGAAGTTGTGATTGGTAATATTGGTGGTGAGAAGGGTGTGCAGCCTCTAGGTGCCGATTTTGTTGGTCTGAAGGTCTTCTAGAGGAGATGGATTAATGTCTGCGGCGTGTAGGAGATTCATAGAGAGCAGCCCTCTCAAATTACAATGAGTATGATGAAGAAACCGAAAGTGCAAAAGGTTTCGAAAGACCTCTTCCCCTGATTCAAACACCCGACCTCTCACTCCTGTGCCAACCTGTTGAAATCAAAAGCATCATGCGTACAGGTTGAGAGAATTCTTGAGATGACCACGGAGAGAGTGTGTCGAACACAAGAGAAGTATCACTGATTGCGAGCACACAAGGGAAACCTGATTCATCAAAAGGGTTTCATACTCGTGCATTAGTTCTATGTGAAAAGTACCGTTATAGGTCTATCAGAGTGTAATTCAACCAGCCTCCTTCTCTCCAACTCGAGAAAATCTGTTCAAGCTGACGTACTTGGTCTCTCGAAACGAGAGGCAGGACGTTTGGTAGACGGAAGTGTAGAGTTTAGCGTCACTTCTTCTTGTCAAGGCCATCACCCTCGTCGTCGTCACTGTCTTCGAACTCGCGTGACCAATCAGAGCTTTCGTCCGAAACATACTCCTGTTCCTGCTCTTCCTCTTCTTCTTCGCCTTCTTCCTCTCCTTCGTCGGCAATACTGTTGAACGTGGTTGCATTGAGCATGTTGCGGGCATCTTCTTCGGGCTCTTCATCTCTGGCGTGGTTCAGCCAAGTGTTCGTCATGTACTCTGACAGCACGTTCTTTTCTTCCTCGCCAGCCTCGCAAACCTCCATCTTGTGCTTCTCAACGATGTGTAGAATGACCTTGCTCTTTTCGCTCTCTTCGAGGGTCTGCTTGATGTCCTTCAGGAGAGTGGAAAACTTTGCGAGTGTATCCTGGTTGTTGCTTTCCCAATCGCGGACTTGGGAGCGGGTGTCAGTGTAGGTGATCGAGGAGACTGTGGCTTTAGTGTCATAGTATGCGGTGATGACGCTGGGGATACGAGTGATCCAAAGGCGGATGAATTCGTCGTCGGAAAGCTTGACAGCGGTCGAGGAGGACTTCTCAGTAGCGCAGTGGAGGATGCACAGAGCGGAATGAGGAGCCATCTTGTCCTTTTCCTTCTGCCTGGCTACTTGCGAACGACGAACCTCGGCCTCGCGTTCCTTCTCTTTTTGCTTGAAGAGACGAAGATATCTGGCTTCGTCTCCAGGAACTTTCTTGGGGTCTCTGCGCAAGCGCTTCTCTCTGAAGTATTCCTTCTTTGCGGCATGTAGACGGAGGGCCTTATCGTAGTCATTGCTGCAGAGGACAAGGTATCGCTTGGCTTGTCTGTGTTTGGTCTTCGTAGCCGCCATGAGGCGATGGAGTAGAGAGGCTGAATTCTCTGACCTAGGTTCGGTAGCAGGACCCTGAGGATTGTAGTAGAGCCACAGAGCTCTCTGAAACTCGCCTTCAGCCATGTTGAGATGTTCGTGGATGACGCTGAGTTCCGCTTCGGTAATGCTGTGGAAGCGCGCCAGAGGATACTGTTTGAGGTAGAGATTGTGCTGAACGACCGGGGAGGTTGCCGACTGCTTTGTGCTGGCAGGAATAGGTGGTTTGGGTGGTGGCTGTTGATAGAGCCGTCTGTTCTGGCGCTGAGGGTTGCGCAGATTGGTAACGGATCGTGCCTTTATGGCTCTTTCCTCTTCCATGGCTCTTTCCTCGTCGGCTATTCTTTGCTTTCTACCAGCTTCTTCGGCCAAGGCTTCGGCTTGAGACCAGTGGTATTCAGGGGTAGGAGCTTCTCCGGCGACCCCGCGTCCCGAGACAGCTGCTGGTGGCTCTGAGAGCTCACTGCAGAAGGCATTGGCCAGATCCAATGTGGACGCGTGGAGGTTCATCTGCAAGGCTGGCGGGGGTAGTTGCAACGATGAATCGGCGTGCACCAGATCGCT
The DNA here is from genome assembly GCF_000721785.1 of Aureobasidium pullulans EXF-150. Lineage (NCBI taxonomy): Eukaryota > Fungi > Ascomycota > Dothideomycetes > Dothideales > Saccotheciaceae > Aureobasidium > Aureobasidium pullulans. The sequence continues at coordinate 16,738 of NW_021941065.1, read as the reverse complement.
GATGAGAGCGGCTGCCATGAGGCGATCAGTCTCTGCCAGGCAACCGTCTGCCTCGAAGCGGATCAAGCATTGAAGGCCATCGAAGTCGTACCGCACGAACCGCTGATGAGATACGGATTCTGTCAGACCGTTCGACCACTTCATGTAGGCGCTTTGGAACGAGCGGCCAAGGTCCAGATCTGTCTGTGCCTCCTTGTCTTTCTCGGCCAGAAACAGAGTGCCGTTGACTTTCTGTACCAGCAATCGAAAGGTGGTTGTATCACCCTGTACAAACTTGATGAGTCTCTTCAGGGTATGCTCGCTCGTAAAGATGTCAACCTCCGAGGATATGAAACCTCTGTCGGCGGTCGTAATGCAGCGCACGCTGTCTTCCATTGCGTATTTGGGACCACGACTGTGTTCAAAGTCGCGATAGCTTGTCTTGGGTCCTAAGCTGAGTTTGATCTGGCCTGAGATTAGGGGAGACCACTGAAGAGGTTTTCCTGCCGGAATCAGTATCTACCGATGTGATGGTATAGACGGCTCTATAGAGCTTACCGGGTTGCTTTTCGGGAAGTGCGACAAGGCTTGTAGAGCCCGACGTGGAGAGCGGTGTGCCGTACGGGCTCAATTTGTGTCCCAAGGATGCTGTAGGCACACTTGTCTTGATCCAGTTGTAGGAGGCCATGTCTTCAAATCCAGAGATCTCAACTTTGCCCTTGACGCCGTCGCCAGAGACACTGCCATCGTGTACAATGATAGCCTTGACCAAACCTTCCCGGGAGCGCATGTTGTCAGATTGTATGTCCATCTTGTCACTGGATGTGGGTAATTGTGTTCAGGTGACAAGATCAACAGTGTGATCAGTAGGATGAAATTTGCAAAGCGCGTTTGTTGTTTTGTTGGTGTTTGCTTCTGTGTCCGGGGTTGTAACTCGAGTTCTGATTCTTTTCTTGTCCGTCCATCACACCCGGAAACGACCCCTCTTGTGAAGATACCGAAAGTACAACGACCTGCGTAGTTTCTTTCTTCATCAGTGATCACCTACGTTAACATCACAAGGGATGACATGACAAGGCCGGCAGCGTGCACCATACCACGCTGCCTTCTAAAGTGATATCTGCCAACAATACAAGAACATCACATGGCTCAGCAATGTTGTTGCTGTTGATGTGAAGACAAAGGAAGTGTTTCCAGAGCTCACGTTCGTCTCAGTAATGAGGGACGTGCACGACCAAGCGACTTCTGTCTCGTTGAGACCCGCAGCAAACTACGTCGTTGGAGCTCCCGCGATGGCCTTCGAGAAAGTAACAAGCTGGCGACAGCCGAGCTTGAGGCCCTCTACTGCTTCAAGCACAAAACAAACCTCACCTATCCGTGACAGGATCAGGCATCCAGACACGAGCAAAATATATCCGAAAGACAAAACATTGTCGCAGCCGTGAATCGAACACGGGGCTCGTGCATGGCAAGCACGAATTTTACCACTAAACCACTGCGACTTATGATTGGATGATGGGAAAGTGCTTTCGAATATAACATAACATCTATCCGGTGTGGTCAGCACTCGAGCTCGTGCCTTGCCCTAAAAGCCTACCCAACCTCATAGCAATTTCGACTCCGCAGTCTTCCAACCCCTAAGTCGCATGGCAATACTCGAGCTGTTTCACCTTCAGACCGCAGATGAGACGACTAGGTAAGTACGGACATGGTCGGAGAACAAATTGCGGCATGCTATTCTTTCTTCTCGAGGCCAAGCGTTTCCATCAAACCTTATTGCGCCCGTTGAAACTTGAACGAAGCTGGAGTGGCAGAAACGTCTTGGTGTCGTCTGCAGAGCTCCTAACGTGCATCTCTCCAGTCTCCCGTGCATGGTTTCCTTCGTTCACGCGTTCCTCAATCTTTCCATGGCATGAATCGATTCGAGTGTCCTTCGAGGTCTGCGGTATGCAAGAGTGGTCGATCAGACGGCCGCCCAGAACGCCACGGCGGGACTGGCGCCAAACGGCAGGTTGCATTTCGGAAGGCTGCGCCTGCAATGTCTGCAGAATGAGGGTTGCGTAGTTCCGAAGCTAACTAGGTACTGCACCTTTGCACATGCGATGGACTAACAAGGGTGTATGAATCAATGTACACGTAGGTATGTCTGTGGGACATGTTCAGTATCCACAGGGATGAGTCCAAGCCTAGTGAGGAGCGTCCCAGCAGCTCTTGTAGCTCCCTTTCTTTCTTTCCCTTCTTGACCCCCTTTGCTCACGCAGTTCCCACCATGATGGAGGGGTCTACATTCCGCGAAAAGGACGTACCAGAGTCGTCCCATCTCCTTGAAGACTTTGAAGATGAAGCAAAGACTCGACCTGTCGAAGCTGAATCCATCAAGTCATCGCCGACCTTCCACATTAACCTCTCAGGTTTCCAACGACCACAATGGGCCAGCCTTCTGCCTTTATCCAGGCGCTTTCTATTCTTCCTCGTACCGACTTTCATCCAACACAGACTCTACCCAGAGCTAGTCAAGCCTGAGCGACTCCATCCTTCGGCATACCTCGATGGCATGCGTGGTCTCGCCGCTCTCTTCGTCTTCTTCTACCACCTTTCATACTCGAGCCACGATGTGCTTACTGCTTACGGCGGTACTGGCAAGCCCGACGAACACCGCGAGTTCCTTAAGCTGCCCTTCGTTCGCTTCGTCTACACAGGACCTGCCATGGTCTCCATCTTCTACGTCGTCTCTGGCTACGCCCTTTCGTACAAGCCCGTCAAGCTTATGAGGAACAAGAGTTGGAAAGAACTGCTGCATACACTTTCTTCGGCCACCTTCCGCAGAGCCATCCGCCTTTACCTGCCTTGTTTTGTCTCAACATTGCTCATTGTGCTTCTGGTGCGCTTGGGTGCCTACGATGCAACGCGCGGTATTGCCTACGATCAGCACAGGCTGAACCAGGTCCGCGAATCACACCTGGTCCGATTCAAGAGCTTGTGGCACCAATTGACAGATTGGGCCAAGATGATGTGGATTTTCGTGCACCCTTGGAGTTTCGGAACAAAGGATACGGATATTGATATTGACAAGCACCTATGGACTATCCCGTATGTTCTTCTAGTCTTGCCCGGTCGGGACATTGCTGACTGTACTTCCTAGAATGGAATTCCGTTCCTCGCTTGTTCTGTATCTGACCCAACTTGGCCTCGCTCGTCTGAAGCCTACTGTCAGAATATTGTCCTTGGCAGCACTCGTGGCATGGTGTCACGAGAAAGATCGCTGGGAAATGATCCTCTTCTACTCTGGCTTCCTTCTCGCAGAGCTTGACTTCCGCAGACAAGCGCTGGCCGCCGCAAAATCCATCCTCCCTACAACCTCCTCTATCTCCACATCTGCACAACGTCAACGCTTGTGGACGTCTTTGTATATATTCGTCTTCCTGGTTGGCATCTATCTTGGAGGCCAACCACAAGAACATGTTGAACACGCACCCGGTTGGGCCACACTTCATTCCTGGATTCCAACCTACGCTTCGCACAAGCAACGCTACTGGGTTGGCTGGGCCGCTCTGTTGCTTGTCTGGTCAACATCCAATTCTCCTCTCCTCCAACGCTTGTTCACTAACAGCCCTGTACAATATCTTGGAAAGATTTCCTTCTCGCTTTATCTCATGCACGGTCCAGTAACACACACCATCGGTTATGCCTCGATGGACTTCTTCTGGCGAACGATTGGGGAGGACACATATATGACAAAAGAGATTGGCTTTGTCATTGCTGCAATCATCGACATTGCAAGCACCATCTGGGCGGCAGATATATTCATGCGTGTAGTCGACATGCCAACTGTGCATTTTGCTAAATGGGTCGAGGAGAAATGCATTGTTTCTTTAGAATAAACAGGCTTCAGTAAGCCAATTGTACATATATGTAGAGCTTTTGTAGTAATATTTCCAAATTTTTCCATGTTTACTTGCTTTTTTATCTCCTCGTTACCAACTTCTCTTCGAGATCCAGAGACCATGCCTTGGAACATACGAGACTGACTGGGCTCCGGCCGTGGTTGCGGAGAATGTGACTGTGCAGACCAGTCACAGGGTGATGAAAGCTCTATATCTGCTCACCGACATATGCAAAAAGAGTTCGCGGCCAATGGAGTGAAAGCGCGTCAGCGGGACCCATCAAGGTGTCTTGGCATCATCGAGTGAGAAAACGGTTGCGCTCGGCCCGCGTCTTCGAGTCGCGATCTCAACAGAGCCTTCTGGACGACGACTGCTCCTTCGTTCCCTAAGACTTTTAATTCATTGTTCGCAAGCAGTCGGTGTTGATTCTGGAAGCTTGCATTGAGATCGCCATCGTTCGCTTTGGGTAGTTGAACAGGGACAAAGCAGCTTCTTTGAGACGCGACATCCTTCTAAATCTAGAAGCGGCCGAGTCACCTTTATCTGTTATTAATCGATCTACGGCTTGCTATCCCCGCATCGCCATCTTTGGAGTAAGGAAGCATCATGGTCCTCTCAAACGATGAACGCGGATGGGTCATGGCAAGTGTCAGTGGTGCTGGTGAGGTTTTCGAGATATCCAGCCGCCACTCATACGTCAGCTAACATTGACGACAGCATGCATCATTGGGGCTTCCATAATCTGCGTCGATATAATCGTCAGAAAATTTCCAAGCAAACGCAACTTCAGGATACAGGATAGCGATACGTTCTTGTCGTCGTCGCTCAGCTTGAGTTTTGGTGTCATGGTAATTCGGCTTGTTACCGCTTTTCTCTGATCTCAAGGCTAATACAAGCAGCTGTTCTCTGCTCTTTTCAGCATGATGCCTTCGGCTAAGAGTTCTCTCCAAAAGGGTGGAATGTCACCGAAAGCTGCCGCTTGGACGTTGATAGGCTGTTTCCTAGCAGGTGCTTTGGGTATTCAGGTCATCAGCCGACTTGCTCACTTGTTCATGCCGTCTCATGTGGTAGATTGCGAACACTCCCACGACGAAGAATCTGCTGTCAAAGAACCCACCGAAGAGGATGGACAAGTGCGCCATGAGCAAGCTCATCCTCCATCTCACGATCGCTCACACGGAGGGTCTAATGCTGCCTACAAGCAGCATGGTGAACACGTTCACGTACAAAGACCGAAGATTTCGGCCCGCAAATCAACTTCTGCTGCAGCTGATGAAAATGGTTCTGCAACACTTCCACCAGGCAAGAGTTTGTCAAGGCGGCCTTCGCTGCAGGCTCGTTTGAGTCAGACGCTCTCCTCGATCGCTTCTAGATCAAAGTCATCTTGCGATTGCGATGGTCCATGTTACGGGTTCAGCGAGCCATGTGGTGCGGACTGTTTCAAGAACATGCAAACGAGGCAAGCAAGTACTCGCTCTATCATTCGCCAGCAACTCCTCCGTGGCGAATCAACCGCTTCGGAACAGACTCCGCTGCTTCAGAGTATCAGGGATGAGAATTCCCCTCGTCCTGGACATCAGGGCCGTATGGCATCTGACACGGTTTTGCAGACTAAGAAGCTTAACAGCACTCCCAGCCTAACCAACGCTGATACTGTGATTGAAGAGGAGGAGGAGGACACACATTCGCTTCACCATGCCAAGTCACACGCCTCTCTTTCCAGCAACCAGCAACGGAATGGAGAGCAGCAGCCTCACCATCATCACGTTCCTACAAACGTTTTCGCCAGCATTGGTCTCCAGACGTCCATAGCAATTGCCCTTCACAAGCTACCAGAAGGCTTCATCACCTTTGCCACTAACCATGCCAACCCAAAACTCGGTTTCTCCGTCTTCCTGGCTCTGTTCATCCACAACATCACCGATGGCTTTGTGCTCGCTTTGCCCCTCTACCTCGCCATCAACAACCGCGCTAAAGCAATGTTTTGGGCCTCTCTACTTGGTGGAGCTTCTCAACCTCTCGGCGCCGGTGTTGCCGCTATCATCTTCAAGATTGCTGGCTCTAAGAATGTAGCAATCAGTGAGAACTTCTATGGAGCCATGTTTGCGGTCACGGCGGGCATCATGACATCTGTTGCATTGCAGCTCTTTGGAGAGAGTCTCGAGCTCACTCATAACAAAGGCCTTTGCATGATCTTTGCCTTTGTCGGTATGGGCATCTTGGGTTGTAGTTCGGCCTTGACTGCATGATCATCGGCATAACTTTGGATATCAGGATCTTGGAATCAAGGAAGCGGCGTCGGATTATGAGCACGAAGCTCTTGGTCTTGTTTGAGAACCATCAAATACACTCGTACAGAGGATTGAGCTACGCCAGTTATGCTGCTGCTCTGAGCATTTTCGTAATCACATCTCGCGCTTGACGGTCATAAATCCTACTGTCTTTCACCTGTGCCATAGCTCCACTGCCTCTAGTCTGATAACCAAAAGGATTTAACCACCCTCTGCCGCTCCTTTTGATCCGGGTCTTCTCTTCCATTGTCTACCTTGTATTCTACAAAGGTCTATCAATGTTTGTTTTGAGGAGAGTGCTGCATAATCAAAGACTTGTACGTACACCTTTCATCCGGTGTCAGTGATGTTTCTATAGCTTTCGATGCTTCCATCTTCCGGCAAATCATCACTTACAATGCTTGTCCTTGTCTTTAATTCAGATTACGCTCCAGTTTTGTTCTAAATCGTTTCCTATATCCTCTTCCTGCGTCGCTCTTTCTTTCTTTTTGTGGATTTAATTACTTAATCGACCGCTCTTTCCTTTTGCATAAGATCGTTCCTTCCTCTTGCGGTGGACGGTTCCTTCCTATCTTGGTGAACCATTCCTTCCTCTTTCGCCAGATCGTTCCTGAAGTTCCTTCTTCTTTCGCCAAATTCTCGGTCGCTCCTTCCTTCCAGTTTCCCTTGTTACTTCCTCTTTCATCATTGTTTAGTATCCGCGCCTTCTTAATTGATCTTCTAGTTGGCAAAAGTGGAAGGAATGGATTGAACAAAACAGGAAGGTATGATCGAGAAAGTTCGTCGAGCAGGGAAGGAGCAATCAAGACAGCTTGATAGATAAGGAAGTAACGCTCTTTTAAAGTCGGATTGAACAAGGAAGGAACGACATAAGAAGACTTGGTGGCCAGGGAAGAGCAATCCGCCAAAATGGATTTAGTCGTAATCATTATCATCTGAAATGTCACCGTAGGTATAGTGAAAGACATTATATAGCTACGACTCGCTCATGATCCTGCTTACGAGCATCTTCTTGTGTCCTGCACCACAAGCTTTCCCATCCGAACCTCCTTTCCTACTTTTCTACATACGTCTGATACATATTGGTATACTCGAAGAAGCTAGCCTTGTAGTGTCTCTCGAGAGCCGGATCTGTAAAGTTGACATATTGCAATCCAAACCTCACACTAAAGCCAGAGTTCCACTCAAGATTGTCCACAAAACTCCACGCCAGAGCTGCAGTAATCTTGATGCCTTCACTCAACGATATCAGAATCGCCTCCATGTAGTCATGGTAGTATGATGTTCGGATGGGGTCCCAGAGTATATCTTGTAACAGCGTCTTTGAAGACTCGAAGGGCTCGGCAAAACCAAATTCTGTGATTTGAATGTGTGGAGATGGCCAAGTGGTGTTGATGTAGGACATGAATGCTGGGAACCAGTCGGTAGCTCGATGTAGCCAAGGGGAGTGAGAATCGGCAGCAGGACCAATGATCCAACTACCTTGAGCTGGTCCATAGGTGTAGCTGCTGTTCGCACATGACGGGTACAGAGGATTGCTAGCATTTGCTACGCAAGATTCAATGCCTGCGTCAGGAGCCATGTAGAATTGAGCTGTGTAGGCATCATGGGCGAAGAAGTCGGCGGAACCAAGAATCAACTGTTTCTGTTGAGATGTAAAGGGAGGCAGGAAGGAAGACACATGGTCGTTGACAGTCGATGGCCAATCTCCAGTGAGGTAGACCGGGTCCGCAAACCACCCTTCGTTGAAGTCCCATGCTCGCTGCACAGCTTCGGCATCGGCAGAGCTGTTGGTCAGAGGGACTTTGTAACCACCGTTGTTCTTGAATGTGATGGAGCTGTCCGGAATGATGGACTTTCCTAGTCGATACGCTTCTGCATGTGCCAGCAAGATGTTTCGACCACAAACAAATGGCTGCTCGACGTTCGGAATGGAAAAATTGCGCCAATAGCCTGCTGGCATTGGATACTGTGATGTACAAATCACGATTGCTGTTCAAGGCGTCAGCGTCGTCATACTGACAGTGTCTCTAATTCTCTTACGCTCGTTGATAGTGAACCAATGCTTGACTCTGTCGCCGAAACGACTGTATGCTATACGCGCGTACTCGGTGAAGTCTCCAATGATCTGCTCGCTCAACCAACCACCATATTGGTTTTGTAGTAAGGCCGGCATGTCCCAATGATATAAAGTAGCCATCGGGGTGATGTTGTATTGGATGCACGTATCAATGATGTCGTTGTAGTGAGCGATGCCTAGTTCGTTGACTGGTCCGGTACCGAATGGGAAGAGACGTGTCCATGCAATGGAGAACGAGTAGGCATTAATCCCCATAGCTGATAAGCGTGCAATGTCTACAGTTGATGATTGTGTCAACCTCATTATAGTTCTAGGTATGGGCAAGCTATTAGGACTTACCCTGCTTGTACATGTAGTAGTTGTTGTCCGTGATGTCTCCGGTGCTGTTATCGGTGGCAAATCCAGGCACACGGTGCATGTTCACATCCCACGTCGACGGCCCTTTTCCATCGGCTCTGGCGGCACCTTCAATCTGGAAAGAAGCACCAGCAACACCAAGGTAGAAGTCTTTGGGAAAGCTCCAGGACTCGTTCTTTGTGACGAGAGGTACTTGACGTCCAGGTGGGAATCCATAGCTTCCTATAAACGGAGGGGGTATCAAAGAGCTAGATGGCACTGGAGTCGCCTCGATAGTCGTAGTCGTATTCGCTGTGTCGACTGGCCCAACAAAGAAGTCCCAAAGATCTAGACAGGCGTTAGCTTCACAAACTTATATTGTGCAAGTTGTGCCGGCAAAGAAGCACTTGGCCTACCTTCAACAGACAACTGCAAGTTTGTTACAAAAGCACTCGGGTTGGCCACAGCAGTGCCATTGACAGTGGTAGAGCTTGGTACAGCACTAGTCGTTACATTGGTATAGTTTTGGGCCAAGATCTCTCTAGCAAGAATAAGAGGTGTCAGAGCCGTATAGATCTGAGCAACCCTCATGTTGAAAAACGATAAGCAGAAGCAGTTTTCGGCATGAGACAGGTGTTGACATGTTTATATGCTTCGTCTTTCGGCGGGACAGAATAGCTCCGCTATCTCTCATGATCAGGTCCCTGCCAGCATACCATTGAGGGGTTGAAGCGGGGTTGTACGCAATACGGGCATGGTTTCTACAGTCAACCCTGCAGTGCCGACGAGTCCAAGGATGAATCAAGAATCTTGTCGTTTGTGCATGAAGGTGGCCCCTCGGTGTTCATCGGCATGTTGCGGGGTAGCCCGATGCCAGGGCATGGTCGCGTCGCGGGATTATGGGATAAGATTGACAACGAATGCAACGTGAAGAAGGTAACAAGTTCAGTCCTTCGGCCATCTGCAGAGGATGGACGGCATCTGATGTCCCACTTGACATTTAGGCTAATGCAGCATTGGGTACAGGATATGGCTTGTAGATGAATACTAGTATGATCTCTCAGGAAGACTTGAGCAAGCGAAATGCACTGTGCATCCCTACGACTTCAGTCTCTAGACATGACCGCAGGATCCTGGCAAAACAAACAGTCAAGACTTGTTGCACAGCAAAAGTCGAAATCGACAAGAGTCACACCGACCGCGCTTTGTCGATGTGCCTCAGGCCGGCAAAAAGAATGATCACGCCAGGGGTCGAACCTGGAATCTCTTGATTCGTAGTCAAGCGCCTTGCCATTGGGCCACGCAACCAGTTATATTATAAATCCGATTACCACAAAGTATATATACCAATTCCAATCTAGAGGATGACCAACAATGCAACGATTACTAGATGTGGATAGCTAGGTGATCATTGCTCTGATTCCCACCTCAACTCTTTGTACATCTTTCTTCCCACCAGTCGTGAGGAGGGGAGTACTTCGTACAAAGCTAAGCTAGTAAGAATAATACCGGAATCACATACGGGCTTATGAGGCCGTCCAGAACCACCGGAATACCCGATAGCAGATCAGTTGTCGAAGCTCAAAGGCTCGAGCAGCATAAATTACAAGCATTCCTGCTGTCATGGTCTTCACGCTCAATGCACGAAAGCAATATACACAAGCAATTTTCAAGCATGTTTGATTTCATCTCTTCATGATATTCTTTTGGTCCAATGATGAGTAGCTGTGATAGCACAGGGGCTACCAAGATGTGTCGGCAGAGCTGGCTGAGTTTACCATCTACGGCCCTCGTAACCGCCATCGTTACCGCCGCTTCCACGACGACCGCCATGATGTCTACGCTCCTGACCATCGTCATCAGGGAAGCCACCTGGCATCTCGTCCTCGTCGCGACGGCCATGGCCCTGACGACCGTAGTTGTTGTTATCCTCACGTCCGTACTCTTGTCTTCCGCCGCCAAACTCTTGTCTGCCACCATCAAACTCTTGTCTGCCACCACCGAACTCTTGTCTGCCGTAGCCTTCGTCGCGGCCCTGGCGCTGAGGTCTCTCGTAATCGTTACGGCCTCCGAAGTTATCGTTACCATAGCTGGGACGTTCGTCTTGACGTTCTTGGTGCTGAGCGTGGTACGATGCACCGGGGAACCCACCGCTGTTATCAGGTCGGGAGTAAGACTGCTGCTCGTTTTCGTCATCATTGCGGTGGTTGGAGCCATGCTTTCTGTGCGAGCGACGGTCGTTGTCATCATCGTCATCGTTTCTTCTGCCGTGGTGCTTCTCTTCAGTCTGATAGTACTCTCCAGCAGCGCCGACGCCTTGCTCCTGTACCTCGCTTTCCCAACGGCCACCAGGCTTCTCGTGACGACGCTCACTGCGCTGCTCGTAGCCACCGCCCTGGGTGGGACGGACCTCGGTACTCTGCTGGTAGCCATATCCTGACTGACCCTGCTGCTCGTAGCTGTTGTATTCGGTTCTGTGGCCGCCACTGGGGTACTGAGTAGTCTTATACTCGGCTTGGGCGGTATGCTCCTGACCATAAGGTCTAGAAGAGGGACGTTCGCCAGTCTGCATGTAACTCTGGGTGTAAGATCCATCCTGGTTGTGGCTTGACTGCTGGTAAGTCTGAGTCTCGCCCTGAGACTCGAAGGCGCCACTCAAGAGACTACCTCCAACGCTACCAACGAGGCCGCCAAGAACAGAACCAAAGGCGCCACCGCCGACAGCTTCTCCAACAAAGTTTCCGGCTTGCTGCTCGAAGCCACTGGTAGGACGACTGCTGGGACGACCTTGGTTGCCGTAGCTGTTATGCTGCGAAGACTGGCCACCACTGACAAAGTCACTGATACCTTCCATGACGGCAGCGTGGGCTGCAGCGGCAGGAGCATTGTTGTGCTGCTTCTGCTGGAACAGGGGCTTGCAGCAACCATGGCCGGAGTCTTGGACACCCTCCTTGTGGTTTTGACCAGTCTCAACACCACGTCTGCTGAGCTTACTGCGTAGATCATCACGCTCACGCTCAGACTTGTCCTGCCACCATTGCTCAACAACGCCGAACATTATATGTCTACCATCAGCTGCGCCGTCGCTTCCGACTGCTCTCAGTGCGGGGTGATGGAAAATGCCGTTGATGATACGGTCGAGAGTTCTGGCAATGTCGACGTTCTCGTTGTCCCAGCACTGGACGATCTGGGGAACGACCCACTTGAGGACAGCACATCCGATCTTGCCGGCGGGCTCGTTGAGGATGTTGGAGAAGTGGTCCTTGGAGAGCATAGAGTGAGTGGGGTCGGATGAGTCGTCATCATGGAAAACAATCAATTGTTTCGCCCTGCTGGATTCGATGACCTCACTTGAACCAGTCGCTAATTCTTCCTTGACTTGGCTGATGATGGGTAGGACGAAAGGAGCAAGCAGAGAGAAGACGAAAATGTTCAGCTGCTCAGTGATCTGCTCGAGCAAGTCGGGTAGGATGGGGATCTTCTCGATGGTCTCGTTGATACCCATCATGAGCTCGTCGTGGAACTGAAGAATAGGGTAAATTTGGTTCTGGACCTCCTGAAGCTGCTGAGCCCACTCTTCGGGCTGACGTGGAGACAGCTTCATGTTGCCCATCTGAGCAGCAGCAGCGTTGCTCTGGAGCTCATCAACCTTGCCGGCCTGATCCTTGCCTCCAAGAAGACCGGATGGAAGCGACTTGAGAAGCTTCTTGAGCAGACTAGTGTTCTGGTTCTGCGAGTTGTCGATAACACCCTCCAACTCTTGAATCTCGGACTGGGTGGCCTTGTCGTCCAGCTCTCCCATGACGGAATGAAGGAAGTCGACACCACCAAAAGTACCTGTGACGATAGGGTAGACCTGGTGGCGGGCACCTTGAACGCGGACCTGGGTGTTACGGCCGACATGAGGGAAGACGTCGCGCTCGCCCAGCTCGATCAGGGCAAGCTCGGTGTAATTGGAGTGCGCCGAGTAGTCTTCAAGACAATGGCAGGCGGTCCCTAGAAGGCGCAGAGCCTCGTAGAATTCCTTCTTGTCCCTGCTTCTGTTGAAGGATCTACCAAGATCGATGCAGCGGCCGAACAGGTTGCGCACCAGCTGGGCAGATGTAGTGATGCCCAAGTCTTCCGAGGCAATGTAGTTCTTCAGTCCGGTTCTCTCATCAATGCTCAGTTCCCTCTCTTCATCGACGGGGGCGCGTAGTCTGCGGTCGTACTGGCGGGCGTCTTCGTTGTCGGCATAGTCCTTGGGGTTGTCGATGTGCTCCTCGGGGCGGTAGCATCCCAAACGCTCAGTCGTCACCTCGAACTCGCCAGTACCGTAGCCAAAGGTCAGGAAGCCCAAGACCCATAGCAGAATGCGGATTGCCTCTGCGGATACGTGCTTCGTAGTACCAACATCGACGGCCTGCGAGTAGTCACGGAGCCAGTTGCCAAAGTAGACTCGCTTGACGTCAATCTTGCTGAACTTGGCACCCTTGGCGTAGGCGTAAGAGCTGACGAGAGTGAGGAGTGTGTCTTCGATGTCTCCATGGCGGAAGTTGACGCCCTCGACATTGGAGACTGATGCGATGTTGCCGGCGCCAAAAGCATGAGCTGGTCGTGCCAGTAGCACAACGGTCAGCAGAGCTGCAACAGCAAAGCTGTTGGATGTGAAGATAGCCATGACTGATGAGGCTGAATGGCTTCAATTGATAGTCCTGACTGTTGAACAAACATCAAGAGGGATGGCTGAGGGGCTGAAGGCTGAGGGAGCTTCTGCCAAGGGCCAAGACGTTTCAAGCAAGCCAAGCACACAGCCACCGTGTTTGTGTCAATGTGTTGCATAAAATCATGTCGGTGAGGCTAGCGACTGTCGAGCCAGCGCTCTCAGTGAGCTCAGCTCTCGCCGCCGTGATTTTGTGCATCTCGTTGACTGAATTTTGACCAACCTGTGTTCGATGAGAAGGCGGTTGCCCCTCTCGACAGAATCAAAACGAGCTTTCCATCGACCCCGCCAAATCAGGGTCCAAGCTTCACGCATCAAATGCTTTCCTCTTGGTGTTTTCTCAAGCAAAAGACACAAAGTTCAACACTCTACGACCAAGCCCATGTGAAGGTCATCTAGTCATCTCTGATGAACTGCCGTGTCTCATCGATGAGCTTCGACTTCAGCCTAACACTTGCCTCGCTTGGGACTACGGTTCTCGCACGCGGACTGGATATTCGACAGTATGTGTGATCCTCAAAGCCTTGGGTTTGATGTCCTTTCGCTTGCAAGTCGCTTCCAGGATATCTCTTGCTGCGAACGGCGACTGCCGATAGCAAAGGCATTAGATGCAGGCACCTTCTTTGACTTTACTTGACACCGTCGATCCTTCCAGACCAGGAAGCCACTCTGCTTCAAGACGTCGCGTGTCCTTCTTGAGACTCTCTTCGCTTGACAACTCCACCAAATCCGACTGCTTTCTACCCTGCATATGTCGATATCGCAAAGAACCGGGTCCATGCGTTTCTGTTGATCCCAATCATCCACAGGCTATCCAGTTTGCCGTCTCCCATCAGGCCCTTGGTCTGTACTCGAGTAGGCTAGCTGCGCTCGACCAGCGTGCAAGGACCGCCTCTCAAATTGACAGCCACAGCTACGGGCTAAACATGAACGTCTCTGCAAACTTGGTCTTGCTCGTGCTCGGTACTGGTCCCGGCATGAAAGTATTAATCTTTGATCGCCTGCCTCACTTGATTGTACGAGTGCGGTAATCAGACTATTTTGACTCGTGATTCATCAAGGTTCAACCTCCTGCCTATCTTGTTGATTATCACGCCTGATATGACTCTAAACAGGAAGTAGGAGCCGTCTATCTTTCTAAGCTACCAACCTTACTCCGTACACACCGAAGACGAGTCCCTGCTTACAGGCCGCTGCCTCTACTCACTACCGTACAGTATCTGGCGGAGTTTTGGTTCCTTGCTCACCCTCCTTCGACCTGCGTCTATCCTTTCATCCAGCTGTTGGCGAATACCAACGCCGACTGAGGAGCCTCTGCTCGGCTCGCCGGATGCCTGGTATTGTATATGGGTTCATCAATTTCGTACTTCGTACAAACTTGAAGATCAGGTACCCCCACTTGGCCATATCTAAAGATCATCACTTATAAGTGCGCCAGTATTCGCCTAGCTAATAGTGTCACTATTGGGGAACACTCATTTTACCCAAGTGTCTTTTGGCGACTGACTAGCGTTCGCGATATGGAACTATCCTTAGGCAGGATCAGGTCGCGGGTCAGATAATGTTACACCTCCGAAAAGTTGCATGTGGCAGCTTCACTGGTGGCCGCCGACTAAACAATGGCACTGAGCTCGGCGGCCGCTCCGTCTATAACCTTTGCACTAGGGAGGTTCTAAGACCGTTCACACTAGCTATTCGCACTCAATTTACACTCTGATCTACACCCCTCTCTCAGTCATGTGACCTCGGCTAATGCCGAGCTCCGGATATCTCTTAGCCAAAGCTAAGATCCATTAACACCTAACAACAATAATGTCTTCTATAACATCGAGCGACGACGATACCGAGCTAGAAGATACTCTTGCTATATATATAATCTAGAAGGCTTAGCGCATTAAACAATACCCTATCTATAGATTTACACCGCGTTTTAAGTATAAAACAGACTAATAGGTGTTAGACGTATAGGGGGATTAGAAAGTTCGCTTCTATTGCCGGTATTCGACCCTTCTACTACACTAAATTTACTATAGCTAATGCCTCTTTAGGTTTAGCCGAGACAACATCCCTCTACTAGTTAAGAAGTTCGAGCTAAATTACCTCTACTTTAAACATAGCTATAAGATCGATTCTAACCTCGCCCTTTACCTAACCCTTAGTCGCTTCGCGTATCCGACCCGCCTTAATACTCTATCGGACCTATATAGCATCGCCCCCTCTACTGTTTCCTTAGTTATTAATAACACACTCGACTAGATTACTAGCCGCTATCGCCGCATGTTACGATAGTACCCCTACTTAACTTATGCTTTTATAGACTAATGCTAAGAGGCTATCGAAGAGTTTAGCGAAGCTAATAGGATATAGGGATTTATCGATAGGACATTTAACCCCTTCTATAGGCCTAAACATAAGTAGAAGGAGTAGTATTCTAGCTATAAGAAGCTCTATAGCCTCTACTACTAAGGAATAATAACCCCTAATAGCCTTATGCTATCTATCGACGGCCTATAGGAGGGTAAGAGAAATGACTTAATGATAGCTCGGTAGTCTCGCATAGAGGAACGACTACATTAGATTATAACTAACGTAGCTTAGAAGCTCTATCTATACGGTAATCCTACGTATAAGGCTCTTATCTATGTTATGTGTGCTTATATAAGGTCTAGCTCTAGAGTAGACTAGTTATAGAAGAAGGAGTTTAACACTGCTATGTTAAACATACGTATTAGTGTTAAGTATAACCTTAGTTAGCATAAGGGTCTCTAGGCCCTTAACTTATTTAAACATAGACTTAAGTCTAGTCTTTAACCGGTAGCTCTATATTAGGAGTTCGCCGTGCTTATGTCTAATATATACACGTATATCTACCCCTATAGAAGTACTATTGCTACTCGTTTTAATATGCGGCCTCTAAGACTTAACTAATATTTATGCCCTAAGGCGACGGACCGCTAGGCTTTAACTAGTAAAATTCTACCGGCGGACCTTCGCGCATTTAACTACGAGGCATAAGTAGTTTTTGAATCTAAATAGCACAAATCAAAGCTCTTAAATAGCTCTACAATCTAATGCTTTTTTCTTCTAAATCGGACTTTATTTAGTAGTATTAGAGGGGTAGAAAGTAATGGTAATATTTGTTCTAAGAGTCAAGCTTAGACCTAGTAGTGGTATAGGAAATCCCATTAGGATTTAGGGCGGTATAGGGAAAATGACGTCATTTGTCCTATACCATACTACCCTAAACATAAGTAGGTCTAGTCCTATACTACCCTAAATGATTAGGACTCCCTAATAGATTTAGTTAGGACTAAGTGAATATCTTACGGTAGAGCGACTATATAACTATATTAACGCTATAAAGTAAAGCTAGGTTACGCTAAGCAACGCTAGTGTCTATACGCCTACATCTTCCGAAAATAATTAAAGAAATCCCTATTAACAACTTTTCCCCTACTACTATAAC